>NC_053026.1:457055187-457164135 GCF_003073215.2 Triticum urartu | reverse complement strand
CGGCGTTCTGGGAACGGGGGTCCCCAGACTTGCCTGCCTGCGGCCTGCGGCGTGGCTCAAAAGGGGGCCCAGCACGACCCATCTTCATCAACACAGACCCAAGACCCTCAGGAGGGGCCAAGCCTCGCGGGGCGGATGACACGGACCTTACTTAGGCACGGCCTCATCAGGCTGGCTCGCGAGGAGGCGGAGAGATGAAGCCAGGGTACCTCATGAGGTGCCCGTGACGCAAGCCATGACGACCAAAGGCGCCAGGCGGGCGCCAGCCGCGCAGTGTCCTCCTTTCCTCTTTGGTGCAAAGGGAGCAAGCGCAGGCGAGAGCATCAAGCAAAGGCACCCGTTTCGGTGCAACGAGACCAAGACCAGTCCAACAGCAGGGAGGAAGTCATTGTGGAGCCCAAGCCAGCGTCACCACCAGAGCCTTTGGCAGGCAAGGACCAACTTTAGTCAGGATAAGTGTACCAGATGTTCCCCTTCAAAATGGCCAATTGTTGGCGCCCTTCCCGCTCAATATTTGGGAAGAGGCCCAGGGCCTTTGCTTATAAATAGGACTAGCTACCCCCAGGGTAGGGGGGCAATCAAGAAGGGAGAATCTAGAAGCCAAGAGAGAAACTAGCTAGGATCGGATCGAGTAGCATCACACACACAGAGAGAGAAGGGCGACTGAACTCCTCCTAGCAGTTCATCCCCTCAGCCAAGAGCAGACCCTCGCGAGGCTGTTCTTCCTTGTATTGCTCATCATCATCAGCCCAAGAGGCAATCCACCACACCACACACTGGAGTAGGGTATTACACCACAACGGTGGCCCGAACCAGTATAAACCCTGTGTCTCTTGTGCTGTTCTTTCCATAGCTTAGATCTTAGCGAGGCGGAGGGGTGCAGGTAGGTAGAAGGCGAAATCTCCACACGCACCCCAGTGTTCGAACCTCGAGGGTCTGCCGGAACCCGAAATCCGACAACTACAACAAAAGTATTAAGGTAAACCTAACTATAGCATGAAACATATGGATCCAAATCAGCCCCTTACGAAGCAACGCATAAACTAGTGTTTAAGCTTCTGTCACTCTATCAACCCATCATCTACTTATTACTTCCCAATGCCTTCCTCTAGGCCCAAATAATGGTGAAGTGTCATGTAGTCGACGTTCACATAACACCACTAGAGGAGAGACAACATACATCTCATCAAAATATTGAACGAATACCAAATTCACATGACTACTAATAGCAAGACTTCTCCCATGTCCTCAGGAACAAACATAACTACTCACAAAGCATAAACATGTTCATAATCAGAGGGGTATTAATATGCATATAGGATCTGAACATATGTCTTCCACCAAATAAACCAACTAGCATCAACTACAAGGAGTAATTAACACTACTAGCAACCTACTAACACCAATCCCGGACTTGGAGACAAGAATTGGATACAAGAGATGAACTAGGGTTTTGAGAGGAGATGGTGCTGATGAAGATGTTGATGAAGATTGCCCTCTCCTGATGAGAGGAGCGTTGGTGATGACAATGGCGATGATTTCCCCCTCCGGGAGGGAAGTTTCCCCGGCAGAACAGCTCCGCTAGAGCCCTAGATTGGTTCTGCCAAGGTTCCGCCTCGTGGCGGCAGAGTTTCGTCTGAGAAGATGGCTTGTTATTTTTTCCCATGGAAAGACTTCATATAGCAGAAGATGGCCACCGGAGAGCCACTAGGGGGCCCACGAGGTAGGGGGGCGCGCCCCACCCTTGTGGGCAGGGTGTGCCCCCCTGGTGAATCTCTTCCGCTGAGTATTTTTTATATATTCTGAAAACGTCTTCCGTGAAGTTTCAGGACTTTTGGAGCTGTGCAAAATATGTCTCTAATATTTGCTCCTTTTCCAGCCCAAAATCCTAGCTGTCGGCATTCTCCCTCTTTATGTAAACCTTGTAAAATAAGAGAGAATAGGCATAATTATTGTGACATAATGTGTAATAACAGCCCATAATGCAATAAATATCGATATAAAAGCATGATGCAAAATGGACGTATCAACTCCCCCAAGCTTAGACCTCGCTTGTCCTCAAGCGAAAAGCCGAAATCGAAAAATATATCCACATGTTTAGAGATAGAGGTGTCGATAAAAATAAATTACGGACATGAGGGCATCATGATCATTCTTAGAACAACAACTTACATAATTCTTGTCATATGATTTCTTATGCTAGAGTAATAATTCAATCACAATTTCAAGTATGAATCGTAAACTTCATTGAAAACTAACAAACTATAATCTCAGTCATTGGAGCAATTGCAATTTATCATAACATAGGAAAGAGTCAATATATAAGAGCTTCTCAGCAAGTCCACATACTCAACTATCATATAGTCTTTCACAATTGCTGACACTCACACAATACTTATGGGTATGGAGTTTTAATCAGACACGGAGAAAGATAGGGGCTTATAGTTTTGCCTCCCAACATTTTACCTCAAGGGTAATGTCAACAATAATAGTTCATGAAAGCTCACATCCAATTAGCCATATATATTAGGATCTTTCCAACACATTGTGCTTGCCAAAGGATAAAATGTAAAAAGGAAGGGCGAAGATCACCATGACTCTTATGCAAGGTAGGAGATAAAAGTAGAAGATAGGCCCTTCGCAGAGGGAAGCAGAGGCTGTCATGCGCTTTAATGGTTGGATGCACAAAATCTTAATGCGAAAGCATGTCACCTTATATTGCCACTTGTGATATGGACCTTTATTATGCAGTCTATCCCTTTTATTTCTTCCATATCACACGATCGTATAAAGCTTATTTTCTCCCATGCTAATAAGTCATACATATTTAGAGAGCAATTTTTATTGCTTGCACCGATGACAACTTACTTAGAGGATCTTACTCAATCCATAGGTAGGTATAGTGGACTCTCATGATAAATCTGGTTTAAGGGTATTTGGAAGCACAAGTAGTATCTCTACTTGGTGCGATGAATTTGGCTAGCACGAGGGGGAAAGGCAAGCTCAACCATGTTGGATGATCCATGATAATATAATTTATCTCAGATGTAAGAAAACATAACCCATTACATTGTCTTCCTTGTCCAACGTCAACTCCTTAGCATGTCATATTTTAATGAGTGCTCACAATCATAAAAGATGTCGAAGATAGTATATTTATATGTGAAGACCTCTCTTTCTTTATTACTTCTATTAATTGCAACGATGACCAAAACTATGTTTGTCAACCCTCAACAACTTTTATTCATCATACTTTTTTCTATGTGAGCTCATTACTCTCCATAAGACTCACATGATCTCTTTGTTTCTTTTTATTTCTTTCTCTTTTCTTTTATTCCCTTAGGATCATGGCAAAAGAATCAAGCCCTTGACTCAACACTAATCTTTATTATATATATAGCTCACGGACTCGATTACATAGAAGAATTATAAAGCAAAAATCACAACTAGATCATACTAAGAACTTTTATTCTACTAGATCTAGATATTATCAAAAGGATCGAACTAAGAAAAATGGTAAAGGTAAAAGTGATGGTGATACAATACCGGGGCACTCCCCCAAGCTTGGCAGTTGCCAAGGGGAGTGCCCATACCCATGTGATTATGTCTCATTTGTTGGTGAAGAAGGTGTCTCATTTACGGGTTCAATAACATTGGTTTCAACATTTATGGGATTGCGTGAGATATAATTTTTGATTCTTTGACCGTTCACCACCTTCAGATTTGTGCCTTCGAAGTTGTTGATTTTTATGGCACCGGAACGATAGACCTCCTCGATAACGTAAGGACCTTCCCATTTAGAGAGAAGTTTTCCTGCAAAAAATCTTAAAGGAGAGTTGTATAGCAATACATAATCACCTACATTAAACTCACGCTTTTGTATTCTTTTGTCATGCCATCTTTTAACTTTTTCTTTAAACAACTTGGCATTTTCATAGGCTTGGGTTCTCCATTCATCAAGTGAGCTAATATCAAATAACCTCTTCTCACCGGCAAGTTTGAAATCATAATTGAGTTCTTTAATAGCCCAATATGCCTTGTGTTCTAGTTCGAGAGGTAAGTGACATGCTTTTCCATAAACCATTTTATATGGAGACATACCCATAGGATTTTTATATGCAGTTCTATAGGCCCATAATGCATCATCAAGTTTCTTGGACCAATTTTTTCTAGATCTATTAACAGTCTTTTGCAAAATTAACTTGAGCTCTCTATTACTCAATTCTACTTGACCACTAGACTGTGGGTGATAAGGAGATGCAATTCTATGATTAATATCATATTTAGCAAGCATTTTACGGAAAGCACCATGAATAAAATGTGAACCACCATCAGTCATTAAATATCTAGGGACTCCAAATCTTGAAAAAATAACTTCTTTAAGCATTTTAATAGAAGTGTGATGATCAACACTACTAGTTGGAATAGCTTCTACCCAGTTAGTAATGTAATCAACATCAACTAAAATATGTGTATATCCATTAGAGGAAGGAAAAAGTCCCATATAGTCAAAGCCCCAAACATCAAATGGTTCAATAACGAGTGAATAGTTCATAGGCATTTCTTGACGTCTACTAATATTACCAATTCTTTGACATTCATCACAAGATAAGACAAACTTACGGGCATCCTTGAAGAGAGTAGGCCAATAAAAACCAGATTGCAATACCTTATGTGCAGTTCTATCTCCAGCATGGTGTCCTCCATAAGCTTCGGAGTGACACTTGCGTAGGATTTGTTCCTGTTCATGCTCAGGTACACAACGTCTAATAACACCATCTACTCCTTATTTATAAAGATGTGGGTCATGCCAAAAGTAATGCCTCAAATCATATAAGAACTTTTTCTTTTGCTGGTATGTGAAACTAGGTGGTATAAACTTAGCAACAATGTAATTAGCATAATCAGCATACCATGGAGCAGTATGAGAAGCATTTATGACATTTAATTGCTCATCAGGAAAGCTATCATCAATAGGAAGTGGGTCATCAAGCACATTTTCTAACCTAGACAAGTTGTCTGCAACGGGGTTCTCATCTCCCTTTCTATCAACAATATGTAAGTCAAATTCTTGTAGCAAGAGAACCCATCTAATAAGTCTAGGTTTAGCATCTTTCTTTTCCATGAGATATTTAATAGCAGCATGATCAGTGTGAATAGTTACTTTAGAATCAACAATATAAGGTCTGAACTTATCACAAGCAAATACAACTGCTAAGAATTCTTTTTCAGTGGTAGCATAATTCCTTTGAGCATTGTATAGGGTTTTACTAGCATATTGAATAACATTTAATTTCTTATCAACTCTTTGCCCTAGAACAACACCTACAACATAATCACTAGCATCACACATAATTTCAAAGGGTAAATTCCAATCAGGTGGCTGGACAATAGGTGCAGAGATCAATGCTTTCTTAAGAATTTCAAATGCTTCTACACAATCATCATCAAAAACAAATGGTATATCTTTTTGTAATAAATTAGTCAGAGGCCGAGAATTTTTTGAGAAGTCCTTAATGAACCTCCTATAAAATCCGGCGTGACCAAGGAAACTTCTTATACCTTTGATGTCCTTGGGGCATGGCATCTTTTCAATAGCATCAACCTTGGCTTTATCAACTTCAATACCTCTTTCAGAAACTTTATGCCCCAAGACAATACATTCATTAACCATAAAGTGGCACTTTTCCCAATTCAAGACAAGATTAGTTTCTTCACATCTCTGCAAAACTCGATCAAGATTGCTCAAGCAATCATCAAAATAAGATCCATAGACGGAGAAATCGTCCATGAAAACCTCACAAATCTTTTCACAAAAGTCAGAGAATATAGCCATCATGCATCTTTGAAAGGTAGCAGGTGCATTACATAGACCAAAAGGCATACGTATATAAGCAAAAGTACCAAAAGGGCAAGTAAAAGTAGTCTTTGATTGATCTTTGGCTGACACAGGTATTTGAAAGAAACCAGAATAACCATATAGAAAGCAACTATGTGTATGTTTGGATAGTCTTTCTAGCATTTGAGCGATAAAAGGTAAGGGGTAATGATCCTTTTTAGTTGCCTTATTTAATTTGCGGAAATCAATTACCATCCTATAACCTGTAATAATTCTTTGATGAATCAATTCATCTTTATCATTAGGAACGACAGTAATACCTCCCTTCTTAGGGACACAATGGACAGGACTTACTAAGGATGGCAATTTTATCCATGGACATGGATATCCATGGATATCCGACCCAAATGGATAGGGTTTGGATATGCTTTTGTGTCCATGGGCGGCGCCCAAACCCGACCCGATTGTTCGTGGATTGGGATGGATATAATCTTGTACCCATGGATATACCCAAACCCGACCCGATAGTATGACTTAATGGGGGAAAATCTGCTATCCCGGCCCCATGGTCATATGTCCCACAACAATTTTACACTTTTTTTAATCTAAAACATGCATAAGAAATTACACGATCCCCATCGTAACTTTTTTTAGTTGACATTCAACCCCCTCTGTAACATACTCCAACACCCCGTCCCTTATTTTTACCTCCTTCTTAAATGACTCGTCATTCTCATCTGTTAGAAAAATACTAAATGATCTTAGGTTATTAGTGGACGTTGATTTACCATAAGTGAAGCCTAGCCTACCACGAGGTGAAGAATAGAAGAGTTTATGTTAATATTGTGTTATGTCTTATTTATATGTCTCGAGAGGACCCAATGGATATCCATTGGGTATGGATATCCATCGGATTTGGACATGGACACAATTTTTCACCCATGGATTTTTTCATGGGCGGGCAAATACTGTCTTCATGGACATGGATATGGATTTGAGATTGTTCAACCCGATCCAAACCCGACCCATTGCCATCCTTAGGACTTACCCACTAACTATCAGCAACGGGATAGATTATACCTGCCTCAAGGAGCTTTAGTATTTCCTTTCTTACCACTTCTTTCATTTTAGGATTCAGCCGTCGTTGATGATCACAAACTGGTTTAGCATCTTCTTCCAAATTAATTTTATGTTGACATAGAGTGGGACTAATGCCCTTAAGATCATCAAGAGTATACCCAATAGCAGCATGGTGCTTCTTCAGAGTTTTCAGTAATCTCTCTTCCTCATGCTCTGAAAGGTTAGCACTAATAATAACAGGATATATCTTTTTCTCATCAAGATAAGCATATTTAAGAGTATCAGGTAACGGTTTAAGCTCAAACACGGGATCACCCTTGGGTGGAGGAGGATCCTCTAGGATTTCAATAGGCAAATTGTGTTTCAGAATAGGTTCCTGTTTAAAGAATACTTCATCTATTTCCCTTCTTTCATTCATAAACATGTCATTTTCAGGGTGTAGCAAATATTGTTCTAAAGGATCACTAGGAGGTACGACAATAGAAGCAAGACCAGTAATTTCATCCTTACTATGTAATTCTTCTTCACGGTGTTGTCTACTAAATTTAGAGAAATTAAATTCATGAGTCATATCATCTAAACCGATAGTAACAACATCCCTTTTGCAATATATGGTAGCATTAACAGTGTTTAGGAAGGGTCTACCAAATATAATGGGACAAAAGCTATCTTGTGGGGAACCAAGAACAAGAAAATCTGCAGGATATTTAGTTTTCCCACACAAGACTTCAAAATCTCTAACAATTCCCATTGGTGAAATAGTATCTCTATTGGCAAGTTTAATTGTGACATCAATATCTTCTATCTCAGCAGGCGCAATATCATGCATAATTTCTTTGTATAAGGAATAAGGTATTGCGCTAGCACTAGCACCCATATCACATAAGCCATGATAACAATGATCTCCTATTTTAACAGAAATAACAGGCATGCCTACCACCGGTCTGTTTTTATCTTTAGCACAAGGTTTAGCAATTCTAGCAGTCTCATCAAGGAAATGAATAACATGCCCATCAATATTATCAGACAAGAGATCTTTAACAATAGCAATATCAGGTTCAACTTTAATTTGCTCATGAGGTGTATAAGTTTTAATATTGCTTTTACGAACCACAGTTGAAGCTTTAGCATGATCCTTTATCCTAACAGGGAAAGGTGGTTTCTCAACATAAGCAGTAGGAACAATAGGATCATTATAAGTGACAATCTTTTCTTCAACTTTAATAGGTGCAGCTACTTTTACTTCTATGGGAGGATGATATTTAAACCACTTCTCCTTGGGGAGATCAACATAAGTAGCAAAAGATTCACAGAAAGAAGCTACTATCTCAGAGTCAAGTCCATATTTAGTGCTAAATTTACGAAAAACATCGGTATCCATAAAAGATTTAACACAATCAAACCTAGGTGTCATACCTGACTCCTTACCTTTGTCGAGGTCCCAATCTTCAGAGTTGCGTTTAATCCTTTCCAATAAATCCCATTTGAATTCAATAGTATTCATCATAAAAGAGCCAGCACAAGACGTATCAAGCATGGTGCGATTGCTATCAGAAAGCCGAGCATAATTTTTTTGAATAATCATTTCTCTTGAGAGCTCATGATTGGGGCATGAATATAACATTGGTTTAAGCCTCCCCCAAGCTTGAGCGATGCTTTCTCCTTCACGAGGCCAAAAATTATATATATAATTGCGATCACGATGAACAAGATGCATAGGATAAAACTTCTGATGAAATTCCAATTTCAATCGTTTGTAATTCCAAGACCCCATATCATCACATAGCCTATACCATGTTGATGCATCTCCCTTCAAAGATAAAGGGAAGACCTTCTTCTTAACAACATCTCCGGGTACACCTGCAAGCTTAAATAATCCACAAACTTCATCCACATATATTAGATGCTCATCAGGATGTTTTGTTCCATCTCCTAAAAAGGGATTAGCTAGCAATTTTTCTATCATACCCGAAGGAATTTCAAAGCAGAAATTTACATTTTCAGTAGGTTCAGTAGGTTGTGGAGCAACTCTTTGCTCTACTGGTCAGAGTGAAGATACCCCGAACAAGCCCCTCAAAGGATTACTTTCCATAGTAACAAGTGACAGTAAATTTCAGCACACTATATAAATTTTTCCTTACCAAATTCCACCTACCAAAGGCGCTTCACTCCCCAGCAACGGCTCCAGAAAAGAGTCTTGATGACCCACAAGTATAGGGGATCTATCATAGTCCTTTCGATAAGTAAGAGTGTCGAACCCAACGAGGAGCAGAAGGAAATGATAAGCGGTTTCCAGCAAGGTATTCTCTGTAAGTACTGAAACAAGTGGTAACAGATAGTTTTGTGATAGGATAATTTGTAACGAGCAACAAGTAACAAAAGTAAATAAAGTGCAGCAAGGTGGCCCAATCCTTTTGTAGCAAAGGACAAGCCTGAACAAACTCTTATATAGAGAAAAGTGCTCCCGAGGACACATGGGAATATCATCAAGCTAGTTTTCATCACGCTCATATGATTCGCATTCGGTACTTTGATAATTTGGTATGTGGGTGGACCGGTGCTTGGGTACTATCCTTACCTGGACAAGAATCCCACTTATGATTAACCTCTATTGCAAGCATCCGCAGATACAACAAAAGTATTAAGGTAAACCTAACCGTAGCATGAAACATATGGATCCAAATCAGCCCCTTATGAAGCAACGCATAAACTAGGGTTTAAGCTTCTGTCACTCTAGCAACCCATCATCTACTTATTACTTCCAAATGCCTTCCTCTAGGCCCAAATAATGGTGAAGTGTCATGTAGTCGACGTTCACATAACACAACTAGAGGAGAGACAACATACATCTCATCAAAATATCGAACGAATACCAAATTCACATGACTACTAATAGCAAGACTTCTCCCTTGTCCTCAGGAACAAACGTAACTACTCACAAAGCATGAACATGTTCATAATCTGAGGGGTATTAATATGCATATAGGATCCGAACATATGATATTCCACCAAATAAACTAACTAGCATCAACTATAAGGAGTAATTAACACTACTAGCAACCTACTAGCACCAATCTCGGACTTGGAGACAAGAATTGGATACAAGAGATTAACTAGGGTTTTGAGAGGAGATGGTGCTGATGAAGATGTTGATGAAGATTGCCCTCTCCCGATGAGAGGAGTGTTGGTGATGATGATGGCGATGATTTCCCCCTCCCGGAGGGAAGTTTCCCCGGCAGAACAGCTCCGACAGAGCCCTAGATTGGTTCCGCCAAGGTTCCGCCTTGTGGAGGCGGAGTTTCGTCCAAGAAGATGGCTTGTTATTTTTTCCCATCAAAAGACTTCATGTAGCAGAAGATGGCCACCGGAGAGCCACCAGGGGGCCCACGAGGTAGGGGGCGCGCCCAGGGGGTAGGGCGCGCCCCCCACCCTCGTGGGCAGGGTGTGCCCCCTGGTGAATCTCTTCTGCTGAGTATTTTTTATATATTCTGAAAACGTCTTCCATGAAGTTTCAGGACTTTTGGAGCTGTGTAGAATATGTCTCTAATATTTGCTCCTTTTCCAGCCTAGAATCCTAGCTGCCGGCATTCTCCCTCTTTATGTAAACCTTGTAAAACAAGAGAGAATAGGCATAATTATTGTGACGTAATGTGTAATAACAACCCATAATGCAATAAGTATCGATATAAAAGCATGATGCAAAATGGATGTATCAGGCCTGGCCTGCAACTGGGTGGGCGCCAGCCCCCAGCCCCCTGTTGAAAAGGGGCGAGCCGGCTTCGGGCCCCATTTACGGTCCCCGCGGCGGAGGATGGAGTCAACAGCATGCTCGAGTCGGCGCAAGAAAGGAGCCGCCCCCCGGGCCCCAGTGAGGGGGCGATGGGCGCGGTGAACCGGCTTGGTGAAGAGCTCGTGGATGTGGACGCGCGCCTCGTGGCCGAGGGTCTTCGGCTGGTGGAGGAGCGACGTAAGCTAAAGGTGGCTATCAACCTCGGGCGCCACCAGCGTGAGCTTGATAATGCGAAGACCAAGGTTTCTCTCGCAGCCTCACGAGAGGCCTGCTCTCGAGCTCAGGAAGAGGCCTGGGAAGCTGACCATCGTCGCGAGGCCGTGAAGAAGTGCGTGTGGGAGCTCCAAGCCTAGAGCGCCTCCTTGGAGCAGCAAGTGGAGGTGTGCAGAGCCGCCCTTGCGTTGTTGAGGGGGACGCCCGTCGAAGAGGAAGAGATCCGGAAGCGCGAGGAGGCGTTGGCGCTAGAAGCCGTGGAGCGTAGCCTTGAGCTCGAGCGACTGGAGATGAGGGAGCGTCAGGTTGCCCAAGCGGAAGACGCCGTTGGTGCGTGCGAGGCCAGGGCTCAGGAGGAGGTCGATCGCCGGGTGGCCGAGGCTTGCGCGGATCTTGCTGGCAGGTATGACCTGAAGCTGAAGTTCGTGGAAGCTGAGGCTGCGGGTAGGACTGCTGCCCTCAAGTCCAGGTTGATCGAGGTGGAGCGGTGTGAGGAGGCCGCCGCAGCGGCCCTAATCTCGGCACAGGCCGAACTGGCCTCCACCTGCGCCGAGCTGCTCCCTCTTCAGCAGCCCGTCACTGACGCCGAGTCCGTCCCGCGGTAGAATAGGAAGGAAGTGCTTCAGCGGCGGACGCTGGAGCGCGTGCACACCCCCATGCTCCAGGACCTTAGGAACAGGGCCAATATCGTCCTATGCCACATCTGTGATGAGAATGCTGATAACCCACAAGTATAGGGTAAATCGCCAATAGTTTTTGAGGGTTGAGTATTCAACCCAAATTTATTGATTTGACACAAGGGGAGCCAAAGAATATTCTCAAGTATTAGCAGCTGAGTTGTCAATTCAACCACACCTGGAAACTTAATATCTGCAGCAAAGTGTTTAGTAGCAAACTAATATGATAGTAGTGGTAACGGTAGCAAAAGGTAGTGATAGCAATAGCAATGGAAAAATAAATAAGCGAAGAACAATATATGGAAAGCTCGTAGGCAATGGATCGGAGATAGAGAATTATGTCGGATGCGGTTCATCATGTAACAGTCATAACCTAGGGTGACACAGAACTAGCTCCAATTCATCAATGTAATGTAGGCATGTATTCCGAATATAGTCATACGTGCTTATGGAAAAGAACTTGCATGCCATCTTTTGTCCTACCCTCCCGTGGCAGCGGGGTCCTAGCGGAAACTAAGGGATATTAAGGCCTCCTTTTAATAGAGTACCGGACCAAAGCATTAACACATAGTGAATACATGAACTCCTCAAACTAAGGTCATCACCGGTAAGTATCCCGATTATTGTCACTTCGGGGTTAATGGATCATAACACATAATAGGTGACTATAGACTTGCAAGATAGGATCAAGAACTCTCATATATTGATGAAAACATAATAGGTTCAAATCTGAAATCATGGCACTCGGGCCCTAGTGACAAGCATTAAGCATGGCAAAGTCATAGGCAACATCAATCTCAGAACATAGTGGATACTAGGGATCAAACCCTAACAAAACTAACCTCGATTACATGATAAATCTCATCCAACCCATCACCGTCCAGCAAGCCTACGATGGAATTACTCACGCACGGCGGTGAGCATCATGAAATTGGTGATGGAGGAAGGTTGATGATGACAGGCGACGGATTCCCCTCTCCGGAGCCCCGAACGGACTCCAGATCAGCCCTCCCGAGAGGTTTTAGGGCTTGGCAGCGGCTCCGTATCGTAAAACGCGATGAATCCTTCTATCTGGGTTTTTTCTCCCCGAAAGCAAATATATAGAGTTGGAGTCGAGGTCGGAGGAGCTCCAGGGGGGCCACGAGGTAGGGGGTGCGCCCTAGGGGGGCAGGCGCGCCCCCACCCTCGTGGCTAGGGTGTGGGCCCCCTGGTCTTCATCTTTTGCAAGGATTTTTTATTATTTCCGAAAAGATGTTCCGTGAAGTTTCAGGTCATTTCAAGAACTTTTGTTTCTACACATAAATAACACCATGGTAATTCTGCTGAAAACAGCGTCAGTCCGGGTTAGTTCCATTCAAATCATGCAAGTTAGAGTCTGTGACGCCCCCGATTTAATCGTACACTAATCATACATGCAAACGTGTACGATCAAGATCAGGGACTCACGGGAAGATATCACAACACAACTCTACAAAAAAAAGTCATACAAGCATCATATTACAAGCCAGGGGCCTCGAGGGCTCGAATACAAGAGCTCGATCATAGGCGAGTCAGCGGAAGCAAAAATATCTGAGTACAGACATAAGTTAAACAAGTTTTCCTTAAGAAGGCTAGCACAAACTGGGAAACAGATCGAAAGAGGCGCCGGCCTCCTGCCTGGGATCCTCCTAACTACTCCTGGTCGTCGTCAGCGGGCATCACGTAGTAGTAGGCACCTCCGGTGTAGTAGGAGTCGTCGTCGAAGGTGGCGTCTGGCTCCTGGGCTCCAACATCTGGTTGCGACAACCAGGTAGAAGGGATAGGGGGAAAAGAGGGAGAAAGCAACCGTGAGTACTCATCCAAAGTACTCACAAGCAAGGAGCTATACTACATATGTATGCATTGGTATCAACTGGAATAAGGCTATTATATGTGGACTGAACTGCAGAAAGCCGGAATAAGAGGGGGATAGCTAGTCCTTTCGAAGACTACGCTTCTGGTAACCTCCATCTTGCAGCATGTAGAAGAGAGTAGACGGAAGTCCTCCAAGTAGCATCGCATAGCATAATCCTACCCGGCGATCCTCTCCTCGTCGCCCTGTTAGAGAGCGATCACCGGTTGTATTTGGAACTTGGAAGGGTGTGTTTTATTAAGTATCCGGTTCTAGTTGTCATAAGGTCAAGGTACAACTCCAAGTCGTCCTGTTACCGAAGATCACGGCTATTCGAATAGATTAACCTCCCTGCAGGGGTGCACCACATACCCCAACACGCTTGATCCCATTTGGCCGGACACACTTTCCTGGGTCATGCCCGGCCTCGGAAGATCAACACGTCGCAGCCCCACCTAGGCACAACAGAGAGGTCAGCACGCCGGTCTAAACCTAAGCGCACAGGGGTCTGGGCCCATCGCCCTTAGCACACCTGCACGTTGCGAACGCGGCCGGAAGCAGAACTAGCCCCCTTAATACAAGAGCAGGCTTACGTTCCAATCCGGCGCGCGCCGCTCAGTCGCTGACGTCACGAAGGCTTCGGCTGATACCACGACGCCGGGATACCCATAACTACTCCCGCGTAGATGGTTAGTGCGTATAGACCAAATGGCCAGACTCAGATCAAATACCCAGATCTCGTTAAGCGTGTTAAGTATCCGCGAACGCCGACCAGGGCCAGGCCCACCTCTCTCCTAGGTGGTCGGAACCTGCCCTGTCGCTCCGCCTCAAAGATCCACTCGCGGGTGCTCCTACGAGCCGACCCGTCTTTAATCACCACATGTATCATGTATAAAGTAAATAGTATATACCCGTGATCACCTCCCGAGTGATCACGGCCCGATAGTATAGCACAGCAGACGGACAAGAATGTAGGGCCACAGATGGAAAAAACTAGCATCCTATACTAAGCAGTAGGATTGCAGGTAAAGGTATCAACAGTAGTAGCAAGGACAGGCTATGCATCAGGATAGGAATAACGAAAACAGTAACATGCTACACTACTCTAATGCAAGCAGTATAGAGGAGAGTAGGCGATATCTGGTGATCAAGGGGGGGGGCTTGCCTGGTTGCTGGCAGAGCAGAGAAGGAGGGGTCCGTGACGTAGTCGACTCACAGCAGCAGCACGGGTCTACCGAGAGAAGAGGGGAAGAAACAGTAAATACATAGCAAGCAAGTGCATAACAGGACAACAAGCAGAGCTAGACGTGTTCTAACACGGTATGAGGTGATACCGGTGAAGGGGGGAAACATCCGGGAAAGTATCCCCGGTGTTCTGTGTTTCTGGACAGATGAACCGGAGGTGAAATGTTGCAGGTTCACTATGCTAGGGATGCGTGGCAGACAAACGGGCCGCGTATCCGGATTCGTCTCATCGTTCTGAGCAACTTTCATGTTGAAAATAATTTAATCCGAGTTACGGATTAAAAGATATGATTTTCTAAAGATTTTATTAATTTCTGAAATTTAATTAATTATTTAATTAATTCAAAAATAGATTTATGACATCAGCATGATGTCATGCTGACATCAGCAGTCAACAGGGGTTGACTGGTCAAACTGACGCGTGGGTCCAGTGGGACCCACCTGTCATACTCTGTTAGGTTAATTAGGGTTTAGTTAAACTAATTACTGTTTAATTAAGCTAACAGGTTAATTAGATTAATTAATTAAGGTTAATTAACTTAATTAATTTAATTAATTAATTAATTAATTAAATTTATTTTTATTTTAATTATTGTTTTATTTATTTTTATATACTTTTTTTTAACGTTCTGGGGGCGGGCCCCCTTTGTCATAGGGCCCTGGGGGCTAACGGGCGTGCGGTTGCCGCGGGTGCGGGCGCTGGGCATCGGCGCCCGACTGGGCGAGCACCGCCCAGATCGACAGGCAGGGGGGCCAGCCACGGGCGTGGCGAGGCCAGTGGCCGGCCGGCGTGGGGGAAACGGAGTGCGGGGCCGGCAACGAGCAGGCCCGCGGGCGGCAGGGGAGCCGGGGCGCGGTGGCGCACCAGCAACAAGGGGACGACGCAGCGACAACGGCAACGCAACGGCAGGAGCAGCAGTAGCTAAGCATGAGCAGCAGTAACAGGAAGTAAGAGCAGCAACGACATCATGGGGGGGGATATGCGAGGTGCTCACATCGAGCAGTAGAGGAGCTTGGGGAGGCCAGAACGGGTCGTGGTGGTCAGTGGCCGGCGGCCTGCCGGCGTTGGAGGGCGTCGGAGCGGGGCGACTCGCTGGGAGCGGCTGCGGCCGGGTTCGGTGCGCGCCGGCGGGACCCTGCCGGCATGGTCCGGCGATGAGGTGGACTCGGCGAGGGGCGCCAGCCTGGTGGCGGGGACGGGAGGCGCCCGCCGAGGTGGGCAGCGGGGCGCTGCCCCGATCCAGTCGAGGGAGGTGAGAGGAGGGGCGCGGAGGAGTCCGGGAGGGGCGGCGGCCTTAGCGGAGCGGCGGCGAGGGGGCGCCGTTGCGCCCCGATCCGGATCGGGAGGGAGCGAGAGGAGCGAGGCGTGAGGGGAGAGTGGAGGGGTCGATCCCGATCCAGGGGAATCGGGGGAGGTGGCGAGGGGGAGTGGTGGTGGATCGGGCTAGGGGTTTCCGGTTGCGAGGGGATAAGGGAGTGAGTGGGGGGGCCGGGCCAAGTGGGCCGGCTGGGCGGCCTGGCTAGCCCCGTGGCCAGCTGGGCCGAGGCCCAGCGAGGGGTGGGGCTTTTATTTTTCTTTTGTTGTTGTTTTCTCATTTTCTTTCTGTTTTATTTTAGTTGCACTATATTTTTGGTTTAGTAAAATATGAAAATAGCTCCAAAAATAGTGTGTCAAATTAATCCACTGTTCTAAGAAGTTTTACCTCAGAATAAAAATAGTTTAGTATTTGGTAAAATATATTAGGAGTATAACTAATTGTTTTGATGTTGTTTTAATCACTTTAGGGTATTTAAATATTTTATAAAGATGTTGTTACTCCACCAATAATATCCATGATTTATTTGCCACATTAAGAACATTTTAGTTTTGACTTTTGAAAACTTTAATTGTTTGACTTGATTTTAAATTTGAATTCGAACCGTTTTTGAACCATCGCGAGATTAGTAACAGTAACCGAGGTGATGTGGCATCATTAGCATGGAATTACTGTAGCCTAATTATCCGGGCGTCACAATTCTCCTCCACTACAAGAAATCTCGTCCCGAGATTTAAGAGGGGAAGTGACGGGGAAGCGATTTGGTTACGAAATTCTAACGAACCCTCTCGGTCTTGGTTGCTCTTCTCGAAGAGGTCGATCCATAACGTTGATGTCTTCATTTCTCTGCTTTAGGTCGTCATGATGAAATCATCATCTTTTCTTCGGAGTCTTCGTCGTACGTACGAAGGATAAGGGGTAACTTCGGAAGAAGGAACCGCTACAATGTTGCTTGTGTGGTAGATAACATCAGTGAAGGTGGCGGGAAGCAACCCTCGATTTGAAACTTAAGAAATTATCGAGAGCAAAGTAAGAAGGTGCACAATAGAAGTTTCAAGCGCATAGGCAATCGTTCGTTGCCTGATTACGAAATGTGAAAGGGGGTTCAGAGCAATGGGAAAGTATTGCGTCTGATACCAGAATAGATCACTAGGAAGGTGGCCCGTGAATTAAATTCGAAGCCAAGCGCGAGGAATAACCATTAGAAACAGGGTTGTTCAGGAGAGTCAGGTTTCGATCCTGTGGAACTGTGGGTTATGGGCCCACCATGTGGGTTAAAAGTTGGAAGGCCGGTGATGCCTTGCACGATCATGTAGATAAGGCATGTCAGAGGGTAGCCTGCCAGTTGTGTTGGCAACAGCGTCGGTACCAAGGGCGAGGGACGAAGAGAACCATTTTCCTGCTCGTTGAACGAGGCGGACCAATAGGCAAAGTTCTCATCCATCGGTGGTTACCGGGATGTTATAAACAATAGTAACAGGGTCTTGCTGACAGAACTGTACACCGATGTGTTTACATGAGCAGAAGAATCTTACTGTTTAGATCATATAGATCACAAGAAAGGTTAAACAAACCAATGGAAAGGAAAATGTGATCCTCAGGTTAAACAGAACAATGGAAAGGAAAAAAATGTGTTTAAACACATCTTTCAGGGGTATATCCTTCCCAAGGACAAGCAGAGCATGATATCCATGATAGGATATAACGTAGAAAAGCTCTTTAGGTAAGGGAGAGAAATTTCATGACATTACCCATATAGCGGTGTTTGGATAATTTAGCAGGAAACATTTAGCATTGGCTTCAAATGTCCTTGTTGAAAATCGGAGTACCACAAACATGCTTCGATATAGCATTACATGGTCTTCAAGCAAGTTCAGACTTTGGAAACAAAAAGGGTCCATCAGGAAGAACTTATAGAATAAGTCTTACAATTTCCTCATGGAAGAAAGGATAGCCTGGCTGAAAAGGGAAAACTATAACAATTGGGCCTCCGGCCAGGTGTGTTAGGCATGACACCACCTTACCGGGTCACATAAGGACCATTGTTGTAACTCTTGGAAATATGTTCCAACCATCATATCTAACCTAGGTTCAGATCTGATTAGTGCCAGGATACCTCCGACTTAGTAAGCCTGAGAAGAAAAGGTGCAACACAATTGACGAGATGACAATGTAAGATTCTCGGGAAATGAACTATGAAGTGATTTCCGTTAACAAGAGTTCATCATTAATCCAAGGAGAGGACAAGGAGGTGTCTGGTGAACTCAACGGCAATTCATCGAGATTTCCAAAAGATGGATTTCCACAATTAAGTGAACAAGGAGATAACATTTGTCAAATCAAATGATATAAGGGAGTATGCTCACGGAAAACATACACAATTAAACATTGGTTGAAAGGTGCGCCCAAAATATGGGTTGGGTTGCATGACCAATGTCAGAATGGTGATTCAATAATTAATAGTCTAAGAACGAACGGTCGACCATTAACTTCAAACCAATAGGGTTGCTAGAAGTGCAGAATCCAAACAACATCGTTCACTTGTTGGTACCCTGGTTGGAATCAACACGAGGACCAAGAAAGAATGGTGATGGTGAGAAGTATCACGATACCAAGAATTCTTAAGAGGTGGTGAAATTCTCACAACATTCTTGACATAAAAGATGGCAATACTCCAAGGTAAAGGAGAACAAATGTTGGATAGCAAGGATCTCAAGGTATAACACAAAACACGAACAAGTTTGTGTTGAATGGAAGGCAATCGAGTGGTCGATGATAACACAAATCATCAAGGGCAAGAATGGTATTTCTCAGCAGGAATTCAATTGATATCCTTGAGGAGCTCGAAATGTTGATGATGATCATGACAATTTCTATCGAGAGGTTTCATGGAGATGTAATCGGTCGGCGATGACATCAAGTCAAACGAATGATGAAGCGAAAGGTTATTGGAACCATGGGTACGGCACAAACTTGAAATCAAGTTTGTTGTTTGAGGTGAAACGATAAGACAAGGAAGATCGACGTAAGCTTAGCCCATCGTCGAAATTGTGCTCCGGAAAGAAGGACCAGGTAGCACAGTTAAAATTTGGCACGATAATGACATAGCCGAGTAGGCTCGGAATGACGTGATCGAGTTCCGACTCGTAAGTAATGAAGGTTACCAAGAGTTGTTGAATCGTAGTGCGGACTCAATTCAGTTGTCGGTGTCCTTGAGGGGTTCTAACAACTGAGAACCCGTTGGAGAAATGGAATCGGCAAGAATATTAGTTGATGAAGAACTCATAAGAACTTATGGATCCCGTGGTATCCTCGAGATACCAGGGGGTAATACTCGACGACAGATCAAAGTAGAGGTTGGACTGGGGTATTGCTCTGCAGAAGACAAGTGCTTAAACTTGCACGAGAAACGGTACCTAAAGGAGAACATGGTCGAAACCACGATTGCAAAAGGCCAGATCCCAGATATAATATGAACTTATACCAAGGGAGTAATTAATTTAAGAGAAGCTTTAATGATAAGATCTACATCGTGTCCATGGGCATGAACACAAAGTTCAAGGTCGACTCCCACTTCTTCAATGCATAACCTTACATTTACCTCCCCTTTTTCGAAGTTGTAGTGCTGAAAAGTTATCTGACGAAGCGTCAACAGGGTATAACCCGCATAACTTTCGAGGTCACACGAATTAAGGAAGGCATAGGTTCAACCCGTCAGGGTATCGTGGAAACATATACCACAAGCTTCAGGAGGGAATAACTCAAGCTCGGGAGCAGGGCATGGTTGACAAAAGCAGGGGATACAATTTTACCAAAGGTAGTATGTATCCGAGGAAAGGCTCACAGACTTATTGAATATGAAGGACGCTGTCGGATAAAATCCAACAAAGGATCTGGTGGTCCTCAAGGGATCTGGTGTGAGCATCGGTACTCAACCAGAGGGAGAAACAATGCAAGGAGATCAGACTTTAGAAACAACTGACTAATTTAAGGCTCAAATGCAAAGGAATTATCAATTCCAAGACAAGGGATCAGAAGCAATGCTCTGATCAGGGATGGATAAGTTGAATAGCCTTAGAGGTACGATCGATGGTCAATTGATTGGTCGAGATCCAGCTCATGTTTAAACTGGCGTCTGAGCCGGAAGGATGAATCCTAGGATCCGACTGATGATTGCGTGCATTCGCACTCATGTTGAATCAATAGGATCAAAATGACGGTGGCAAAGAATGCCAATAAGATTACTATACTTATGGGATTAACCATAATGCAAGCAAGCAAAGAATTTCAAAAGCAATAAGTTGCTGAGGATTTTCGGAAGATCGAATGGCATTTCAAAAACTTTTGTGAAACACCTTAACAACTGGGGATGAGCAGATACTCGGAAAGTGCGAGAATTTATCCTTAGGGGTATTCCGGTGGCGAAGAACTGCAAGGCAGTAGGCACCAAATATTCTTGGGGTATCTTGTAATAACAAGATCGACTGGGAACAAAAGTAAGCACGACAGGTGTAAGTATTTATCCATAGGGATATTTCGGTGGAAGGGAATTGCAAAAGCAACGGGCACAAGGTCTCGAGAGAATATCGGAGTGTATCTTCAGAATCTTCTAGTGCAGTAGGTGATCATCTGAAGTGAGGGGTTCTCCGGGAGAAAATATTTTCGAGAACCTAAAGTTAGTTTGTTTTTAGCAAAATCATTTAACCCGAATAGAAGAGAGATCAGAGTCCCAGAGTATAGGTCGAGGAATAAAAGATCCTAATACCACCCAAATGGCGACGTGGGCCCGTAAGGCACACAGCCATGTTAGTAGAAGTTTGGCAATGTCTAGACTCGACTTCGGCCAAGGAGTGTGGAAGGGGAATTCCTACAGGCAGTCGGCTCTGATACCAACTTGTGACGCCCCCGATTTAATCGTACACTAATCATACACGCAAACGTGTACGATCAAGATCAGGGACTCATGGGAAGATATCACAACACAACTCTACAAAAAAAATCATACAAGCATCATATTACAAGCCAGGGGCCTCAAGGGCTCGAATACAAGAGCTCGATCATAGACGAGTCAGCGGAAGCAACAATATCTGAGTACAGACATAAGTTAAACAAGTTTGCCTTAAGAAGGCTAGCACACACTGGGAAACAGATCGAAAGAGGCGCCGGCCTCCTGCCTGGGATCCTCCTAACTACTCCTGGTCGTCGTCAGCGGGCATCACATAGTAGTAGGCACCTCCGGTGTAGTAGGAGTCGTCGTCGAAGGTGGCGTCTGGCTCCTGCGCTCCAACATCTGGTTGGGACAACCAGGTAGAAGGGATAGGGGGAAAAGAGGGAGAAAGCAACCGTGAGTACTCATCCAAAGTACTCGCAAGCAAGGAGCTATACTACATATGTATGCATTGGTATCAACTGGAATAAGGCTATCATATGTGGACTGAACTGCACAGAATGCCAGGATAAGAGGGAGATAGCTAATCCTGTCGAGGACTACGCTTCTGGTAACCTCCATCTTGCAGCATGTAGAAGAGAGTAGACGGAAGTCCTCCAAGTAGCATCGCATAGCATAAACCTAACCGATGATCCTCCCCTCGTCGCCCTGTGAGAGAGCGATCACCGGTTGTATCTGGCACTTGGAAGGGTGTGTTTTATTAAGTATCCGGTTCTAGTTGTCATAAGGTCAAGGTACAACTCCAAGTCATCCTGTTACCGAAGATCACGGCTATTCGAATAGATTAACTTCCCTGGAGGGGTGCACCACATAACCCAACACGCTCGATCCCATTTGGCCGGACACACTTTCCTGGGTCATGCCCGACCTCGGAAGATCAACACGTTGCAGCCCTACCTAGGCACAACAGAGAGGTCAGCACGCCGGTCTAAATCCTATGGCGCAGGGGTCTGGGCCCATCGCCCTTTGCACACCTGCACGTTGCGAATGCGGCCGGAAGCAGAACTAGCCCCCTTAATACAAGAGCAGGCTTACGGTCCAATCCGGCGCGCGCCACTCAGTCGCTGACGTCACGAAGGCTTCGGCTGATACCACGACGTCGAGTGCCCATAACTGTCCCCGCGTAGATGGTTAGTGCGTATAGGCCAGTAGCCAGACTCAGATCAAATACCAAGATCTCGTTTAACGTGTTAAGTATCTGCGAACGTCGACCAAGGCCAGGCCCACCTCTCTCCTAGGTGGTTTCAACCTGCCCTGTCGCTCCGCCACAAAGTAACAGTCGGGGGCCGTCAGGAACCCAGGCCCACCACTACCTGGATGGAGCCACCTGCCCCTTCAGCCCCATCTCCAAACAGTTTCTCCGGTAATGTAACAGTGTAAAGTATATAGTATATGCCCGTGATCACCTCCCGAGTGATCACGGCCCGATAGTATAGCATGGCAGACGGACAAGAATGTAGGGCCACTGATGATAAACTAGCATCCAATACTAAGCATTTAGGATTGCAGGTAAGGTATCAACAGTAGTAGCAAGGACAGGCTATGCATCAGGATAGGATTAACGGAAAGCAGTAACAAGCTACACTACTCTAATGCAAGCAGTATAGAGAAGAGTAGGCGATATCTGGTGATCAAGGGGGGGGCTTGCCTGGTTGCTCTGGCAAGAGAGAGGGGTCGTCAACACCGTAGTCGTACTGGGTAGCAGCGACGTCGGTCTCGGTGTCTAGCGAGAGAAGAGGGGGAAGAAACAATAAATATAATGCAAACATAAGCATGACAATGCGTGACGTGACAATGAGCGGTGCTAGGTGTGCCCTAACGCGGTAGTAGGTGATGCCGGCGAAGGGGGAAAACATCTGGGAAAGTATTCCCGGTGTTTCGCGTTTTCGGGCAGAGGAGCCGGAGGGGGAAAGTTGCGAGTTTGATATGTTAGGGGTGTATGGCGGATGAACGGGCTGCGTATCCGGGTTCGTCTCGTCGTTCTGAGCAACTTTCATGTTGAAAATATTTTAATCCGAGTTACGGATTAAAAGATAGGATTTTCTAAAGATTTTATTAATTTCTAAAATTTAATTAATTATTTAATTTAATTCGAAAATGGATTTACGACATCAGCATGAGGTCATGTTGACATCAGCAGTCACAGGGATTGACTAAGTCAAACTTACGCGTGGGTCCCACTTGTCATACTCTGTTAGTTAATTAACAGTAGTTAATTAGGTTAATTAGTCATTAGGTTAATTAACCTTAATTAGTTAATTTAATCAGAATTAATTAAGTTAATTATTTAGTTAATTAATTAATTAATTTTATTATTATTTTTTATTTATTATATATATATTTAAAATTCTTTTTTTAAAATGTTCTGGGCAGGGGGGCCCACTTGTCATTGGCCCTGGGGGCCTAGTGGGTTTGCGGGTGCGGGCGCTGGGCGTCGGCGCCCGACTGGGCGAGCGCCCAGATCGACAGGAAGGGGGGGCAGCCACGGGCGTGGCGAGGCCGCCGGCGTGGCCGCCGGCGCCCACGACGCCGGCCAAGGGAACGGAGGGCGGCGCCACGGGAGGGCGGCAAGAGCAGCAGCAGGGGAGACGGCCATGGTGGGCGCGCACGAGACGGGGCGCGTGCGAGGCGGTGAGCCGTCCGAGCGCACAGGGGAGAGCAGCACAGCGGGCGCAGCGGCTCACAGAGGAGCAGGGGCGCGGCCATGCGTCGGGCGTGAGCCGGGTGAGGCGCGAACACACCGGGGCGGAGTCGGGGCGATGGCAGGGGGAAGGCGGCTCCAACACGGGGCGCACAAGCGGGCGACGCCGGCAGGCCGCGGGCGGACGAGCGGGGACACACTAGGTGCGGGGCTCGCGTCGTGCGGAGCTGCGGGACGCGGCCGGGCGCGGTGAGCGCGGACGAAAGGAAGGGGAGAGGGGAGGCGGAGGCCGAGGGCCTCACCGGCGTTTGCAGGGGCACATGGGCGTCGAGGCTCGGGGGCGACCCGTGGGGAGGAGGACGGGGACGATCGACGGAGACGGGGAGGCGGTCCGACGAGGTAGTGGCGGGACGAGGCGGCGACATTGTCCACGTGCGGCGGTTGTGTCGTACGGCGACGGCCTTGATGAAGGGGGCGTCGGGCTCATTGCCCCTTCCCGATCCAGATCAGGTCGGGGAAGAGGAGCGAGGGGGGAGGCGAGCCGGAGACGGGCGGCGGCGGCTCCAGATCGAGCGGGAGGGGGGCGAGAGAGAGTGGGGGGGTCGATCTCGATCCAGGGGAATCGGGGGAGGGAGTGGAGCGCGTGGGGGGCGAGTGGGGGTGTGGTGGTGGATTAGGGTTCGGTCGGGTGGGGGATGTAGTGGATAAGGAGTGGGGAAGGCCGGCCGGCTGGACCTGATGGGCCGAGGCCCAAGGAGGGGGGGGCTTGCGGCCTGCCGGGCCGAAGCCCGGGGGGTTTTTTTCTTTGTTTGTTTGTTTAGTTTTTCTTTTTCGTATTTTCTTTTCTTTTATTTATTTACTTTTCTGTTTTAAATTATTTTAAATTATTTAGGCCTTTTATAAAAATGTGTTTACTACATCATATTTATCTATGTAATATTTAGTACAAACCGAACATTTTTATTTTAATGTCTGAAAACTTTTATTATTTACCAAACTTTGAATTTGAATTTTGGATCGGTTTTGATCTAACGATAGATTAGTAGCGGTAACCGTGGTGACGTGGCACCATTAGCGTGGGATCACTGTAGCTTAATTATCCGGGCGTCACATTATTTCTTCCTTTGCTTGATGTTCAGCGTGTTGATGCTGCATGGAAGCATTGGAAGCGAAAAAAAATCTACACATACCTAAATGTAAGTGAATCTCCCCGTCTTTATTTAGGTTGACCTTGCAGTCTCGCTTACCCGTTCTGCTTCGTCCATCGTTCAGTGTAGTTTATGTTGAATAGCTAGGTTGGTCCATGAGATCATATATTGTATTGCCGTTTATTTAACCCAGCTGCTACATTGAATATTGATAATCTAAACACAAAATGTCGCAATTTTCATTTTGAACTTTTCTGTGCAAGTGGATAAAGTGGTCGTATATCAGTCTGCGCTTCTGGACCAAAACCAGTTTTGCATGGTCATTTCTTTAAAGAAAGGTTCAGAGGTTCTCCAGAAGGAAAGGAAAATACCACCTGAACTTTTAGCTTTCCACATATGTGTGATCACTTGCTGAGTTTTCCACATCGTAAGCTTTTCTTATGAATTTGTGGGATTTTAGTTTTTCAGGTCTCGCAGTTCTGAGTTTTAATTCATGTGCAACCGTCACAAACAGATCTGTCTTGCATTCTAAATATTGCAGCCTTGAACTTATTTACATTTCAGTTAACCTTTGTCCACAAGTGGCAGCCAGTGTTCTGAATCTGTAAATTGTAGTTGAATTCTTAATACATCTATGCCATCTATAGAAAAGCATGACTTCCCGTGCCACTGTGCAACACCACAACGATGAACATCACTTGGCGAACAAGTGTCTGAATCAATTTCGATTTGCGATGGTCTGCTCAGAAGGCGTTCTGGCGATGTGTGGTTCTGTTTTAGTAGGGATGTATCTCTTCTACAATATTTTGGTAATTTTGTAGATTAGGATGTTTAATTCTTTTTCGATGATAGTTTAATAGTAGTCAAGATATGGGGTCTGCATGTCCATTTTATTTTACTGCATATATCTGTTTTTACTCTTAATTACATCTCTGGAGTATTATGCCCATTCAAGAAGCAAAAGCCATAGCCTCTCCAACAAGGTTTTCAATATTAAGTGGGAAATTTGAAGGTGTATAGGGTAAATATGCAGAGCTCTAGGTATATTCAGTAATAAATTTTCTTTATACATTTCAATATAATTAAAAATGGGGAAATACGAATGAGGTGCCTGTTGTCAGTTGCAATTACAGATCTAAGAATCCCCCTTTAAAAAATTTATCAAAGAGTAATTGTCCCCCCCCCCACTGCGTAGAGGAAGTGTGAGAACCACATAGCTATAGGACTAACCCTGAATGATTGCTTATCAATTTCAGGTACTACAATTATTGTGTAGATTCAAGTAGTGTGTTGTAGTTATCATGTCATATATCTACACAAGAGAAGTTTTTGTGAAGCACCAGCGTAGGATAGCTTTTGAAAGTTTTGGGAAGCCCTGAAGGACATGGTTAGAGGTGGCTGCATAGATGGTATGCACAACATTCCTTTGCAAACCTTTAGGATGCTAGATTGAATCACTAGGAAGAAGACTAATGGAGGCATGATATTGTGTTCTGTCATGCCCTCACTCCTTTTCCCTCTTGTCAACAGTACTACTTTTAGGTGGAATACGCAGAGAACAATTTGAAGGAGTACATCCACGGAGACGATGATACCCTACCAGTCAAGCTTGGAGATGGACCACCATCACGACGATCGCTTCATGCTTGGAACTGACAAGAGGGCCACCATCACGACAAACTAATCATAGTTTCGCCACCACCCGAACATTCAGCAAGGTGACATCTGCACCTTCCTTTTCAAGCACAAGCAAGGGCGCCGCCTCTCTCTCATGTGCACTGTCTCTAGACACACCACCGTCAGCCGCAGCTATCGCCTATACATATGATCCATGTATGGTCTTTAGTTTCTCTCTTAAGACTTAATATGCCTGTGCTCTGATGACCCAATGAACTATGTATTTAGTTTTTCTCTAAGACTTAATATGCATGTGCTCTGATTATCCAGTGAACTATGTCTCTCTTTTGGTGATCGCCCACCTTTTAGAGGATGGTAGAGTTCGCCATGCTCTGTGATCAGTCATTCATCTTGTAAGACTGTCACCTCTCTGTTAAGATTGGCATGCATGCTTTATGAGTTAATATTGTGCTGCTGCAGTTTCTACTCCATGTATTTTCTTTTAACAATTGACACTCACTTGCGCTGCACCAAATGCTCCAGCAAGATTAGTACACACAGTACCGTAGAGGAGGCGCGCTAAGGGTGCGCCCCAGCCACTAGTATAGATCAACTGCCCCATGGATCTTCACTCATAATGTGTTGCATTTACATCCAAATGAATGGCCATTTGGTGACCTAACATAGATCAACTGTTCTTAAATGCTTATGACTAATGAACTTATATATCCAAGGAATGTATTGATAATCTATATTATTGGGTCTTCTCGCAAAAAAAAATCTATCTTATTGGGTCAGACTAGGGACCACATATGTGGGCCAGTTCTTTTCGACGATTCTCCCAGAATCGCCTTCCTCCCCAGTTTCTCCCAGAATCGTCACTTCATATTTTTTTTACAATCCTATCTAGTTAAGGTCTAATTAGTTAGGATTATAAAAAACATATGGTGTGGTGATTCTGGAAAAAGCTAGGGAGGGGGGCGATTCTGGTAGAATCGCCCAAAAAAACTGGCCAGATGGGCATACCAATCCTATCACCAGATTAGACTAGGGTTTTTTTTTGAAACCAGATCAAACTATTACAAAGAGAACTTCTGGTGCGCACCAAACATGATGTTGTGAGCCATAAACATTTGTTTCATGATGAAGTAGTCTACGAAATTGTTTTAACCTTTCAAATCATGAAATTATTTGAACTAACTAGTGTATCAAATAACTCATAATCATAATGATCAATCTTATATTTTCTTTCCAAGGATGGTTTCTTTCAAAATGTTTGTTTGATTATTTTAATAAAAGAAATAGATCTGTGTGCCAACAAGATGAGAAGTTGCTTCCGTGATTCTGATCCAGGCCTAGTAAGGACACGAGATCTCGGCACAGGCACTGGGCCGTTGCTCACGCCTGCGCTGGGCTCACTGAGTGAACAAAGTCCGGCCACAATACAGACAGTCTGTTAAGTCAGTTACAATACATCGGCATAACATTCACTCAGTACGAGAAGTCTCGCTGAAGCTGGGTCCGTACCTTCTACCGAACCTGTTAAGAGCGAGCAATTCAACCAGCAGGCGTATCAAGTGCCAACACATGTTTAACAGCCGTGTAATCATACGCAATCCGCACATGAAGAGGTTCGACGAGTTCAGAGGACCATCGACAGGCCTTGTCTATTTTTTTTTCTACCGCAGTTCAGACATCAGATATAACTAGTAGCAAGGGAGATTTCACATCAGCATCCAACACCCTTGACCTAGTAGCCCTGCTTCATCCTTTCCTCGAATCGGGTCTTCTCATCCTGGAAACAGAAAGCTCAAAAGATCAGTGGCATATCTTGGCATGTCTTTCATATGCACTCCATCCGTGGAAGTTAATTCAACTAGAACATATCCAATTTGGAGGACGGCTGATACACTGTCTTAAACGCAGGAGGGGAGGGGGGGAGTAGAGTCCATATAACCATCAGAATATCGGCATTGCTAGTCTACTATAACTAAAAAGAAACCTCAGAGATGTCAGAAAAAAAAACTTTAACTAACATCTTCTTAACTCCTCTTCTTAGCAACATGAGGAATTCTAAATCCAAATACAAAGATTCAATCTAACGAATATGGAGGCATGCCATATGATTTGAAGGTTCTATCCATTCTTCCGTTCAACAAGAAAAGGTGTACCAGGAATTAACTACATTAGCAAAACACCCTGTGCAATTGAATTAGGCAGTCCTACAGGCAATTCAATTATATGTGGACCATTATTTCTATGTTACTTGAAAAGCCAGATAAGAGAGATTTGACATCTAAAGTTCTGCTTGTCAGTAGAAAAATAGTCTACTAACGATGCAAACTTTGCTGAAGATACAAATAAAAGTAGCAAATCACATCTAGTCTACCATCCGTAAGTGTCCCCTAACATAAATATATAATAACTTTCTCGAGTTGCACAACATGAAGTCATCAATCATCACTACCAAATAAGTTCAACTGGGCATTGTTGCCCTTATTTAGCAGTCATCACATATTTTGAAACAAAAATGTTCTCCAAAAGTGACAACTGTTTGGATAAAAAATGGAATGGCCATGTCAGAAACTATTAAAGCACTCGAGTCAGACATTTTTCCAGACTCAAATCCTTCAGAATGACACAGTTCTATAAAACTAACAGTAATTTAAGAAAGTTTCCATTATATATGTATTATTCCTTGTTTTATGCCACCATAAAAAACAAACTGGAAGGTAGTGCAATTGCTCACAGACAGACAAAATTTGCCTCTATTTAGTAAAACAGTAGGTCAGAAAAGGTGAAGCAACCTGGGAAACTAAAGATGATACTGATGTTTATGGAAAGGAAGATGTAGCTCCAGGGAGTAGCATAAAAGGTTATGCTACATGTGCAAACTAAAGATACACCTTCAGCCATAACAAATTCTTGAAATTATACTAATAGAGTGGTCTATTGTTCTCATTACAAAAGAACAAAATATAGTATTGGCCATTGGGAATGAATGAATTCGTAATCTTTTACAGAAGCTAGTTCATGTCCAGTTCATAAAGTAGAACATGATTGCTATTTGTGTTATTACACAGCAAAGAACAAAGTACCAGCATGCTCTGGATTGCTGTGTGATCAAGAGGTTAGCTTGAAGCAAGACGATTTGCAACAAAAATATTCAGGGAATTTCTAGACCCGCAACCTTAGTTTCATATGTTGTAAAGTGCAACTTTCAGACAGATAATTTTATGCTTAGTGGCACTGTGTGTAGCAAGTCAATCGACAGTGTGTATAGGAAGCTTAGTGTAAAGGAACATTATTTGCCCAAAACATGTGTACTTATTTCTGAATGGTTGTTCCATGCCAGAAAGCTACAGTAAAATATCAACACTATTTAATTTGTGTTTTGCTTCCAAGACTACTCATTTGACGAGAGAAAGTAGAAACTAAAAGCAACACATTTGCTTGGACATTATTCCAAAGAAAGTGCAATAAAACAAATTATGCTGCATCACAGTTATCTCAGTACAGCAGCATGAAAAATAAATAACGCTCATTTCATCAACTTCATTGCGTAAAATCAACATAAACAACTCCATAAGTCTCAAATCAAGCTATCAGAGAACTGGTCATGAAAATGCAAATTTAATAGCAAAGGCACTAGCTTTTATACAGGCCCGCACTAGTCAGTGTCATATTGGACTAATGGCACGCCATAGGCCACCAGGAGTAACTAATTATTGAACTACGCACAAGAAACAGACCTCAAAAGCTTGCTTCAGGTTCTCAAGCTCCTTGTCTAGATCATTGATTGCCTGGGTATATGCCTGCGTTGGGGAGGACTGGCTTGCAGTATGGATCTGCCCACATAATAAAACATGAGACTAGCAAACTCTAATCTGACGAAGGAATAGAACATCCATAAATATGCCCCCTACCCTGACAATGATCTTGTACTGAAGGGGGTGAGGGAGCTTATAGCCAGCGAAGTGAACATTTGGGTCCCTGTGCAGCTGCCTGCAGAATCTCATAGATATAGAAGAAAATTAGAAGGTGTGAACTGATGAAAATAACCACCAAGGACAAAAAGGCACACAGTTTTCTACACATACATGCGGAGGATGTTGCCGATGGTGTGGTCCTCACGTTCAATAGTGAAAGATGCAGCATTCATGATCTTTGTATCCTTCTCAAATGACACCCTGCATTACAAAATAGTAAGGATTACATCCATAAACTTTAAGTGATAGAGCAGCCGGTAGAGACTACCACGAGCCCTAATTGGTAACAATAGTAAAAAAAGGTTTATAGCATCAGATTATTTTCACAACTACTCTCTACATGCCAAAAGAATGACATGAACGGGGGCAATATGGTTATTAACGACAGAAATGAAATGTTTAATTATTTTAAGAAAGTTATATCCCACAGCTGCTTCTTTTTTGACAAAAATCTATACCTGACAAAACACAATTGAAGCATTTTCTAGAAAAAAGTTTGAGAACGGTGTGGAGGTAGAGTAGACTCACTTCTTTGTGCCCTCAGGCACGACGAAGCGTTCATAGCGGTCAGGGGCATTCATCTCCGATCAACACTTGGCTCCTCCTTCCTCTGAAATTCCTGCAAGCATGAATCACCGGACCACAAAGGTCCATTTCACAAGTCAGATTGCCTCCTGAACTGAAATTCAGAACCCCATATTCTTGGAAAGTGAAGCAGAACAAGCATCAAATCAGATCTTTAAAAATGATTCCTTCACCTGCGAAACGGATAAACTACACACATGTATGAACCCCTACCTATCTTGCTAAACATTGACAAGGGTGTCAAAAGGTAGACGTGGTGTACTATAAGATGCACACAAAATCAACCGACCACCGAGTACAATCCCCAAAATGAAACTAAATCTAAGCGACAGAAACGCGATGACGAACTCATCGATCATTGCGCGGGGCGGACCAAACGTTTGGGGGGTGCAGGTTCAGCTAAACCACAGCCGGATTTCAGGAAATGAATTAACTGGTTTTAGGGCCCCAAATCCGCAGCAAACTGGATGAATCGGATAAATATTTTGAGAGGTTTCCCGGAGGAAGTGAGAGACCATAAGAACCTGCACATCAAGGCCATCAAAAGCTGTTGTACGCAATCAAGGAAGCAAGAGCCTGCACATGAGCTCAATTGACATCGAGCTGCAGCCCAGTCACGAAATTTTTAACAAAAGGCATTTCTCTGGATATTTTCTCAGCACTCATACAAGTGCCCATACAATTAAACAGACACAGAATCCAGTGGATCTTTAACAATACTTCAGTTGGAAACTAGATGATTCAGAAGACATGGGCAGCAAGGTGCTACCTCTCCGCCTGCGATTACATAGCGAGGCAAAGCAAAAGAACAAGCTAAATCCCTCTCTGAAACACACCATGGCTGACTTAACAGGAACACTAGGTGAGAGACGGGGTGGCCCTAGGGTTTCACAGGTTCGCAGAGAGGGGATGGGAGTAGAGAAATTTCCTTGGGGGAAGAACACCATGGTTCCGGAGGACGACGCCCGCGGGCGGCGGCGGTTACGGCCCGCGCGGGGATAATCCCCTTCAAACCCCTAATATCAAACGAGGCGTAACAGTCCAAGCAGGATAGGGTTCGCCACGAACCAGAGGAACCGAGGCCCAGATGGATTGCTGTAATCCACGTTATAGTAGAGCCGGGGGGTGGGGGTGGGGGGAGGAGTCGGGAGGGAGAGGGACGAGTTTACCTCGAGGCGCACTTCGGCGGCGGCGTTCCGAGGAAGACGATGAAGTCGGTCTGCGTAAGGTACTAGTGGGGGGCTCTCTTTTTTTTCCGAGTGAGGTACTAGCGGGGAGCTCTCTTTTTTTTCAGTGATGAAATGAAACTAGCGGGGAGCTCTCTTTTTTTTTAGTGATGAAATGAAACAAGCGGGGAGCTCTGTCAGGGAAACTTTAACATGCCGACCCGAATGGTTCGTGTGTGTTCGTTTAGATCAAAATGAATCAAGGCAGATGGAGCGGCACCCGCCTGCAAATCGAGGCGCGGCGCCCCACTACCCTCACTCGTAGAAACGGTGCCGTGGACATGGTGCGAAGATTGAGGGGACGTTTCCACTTTCTACAAACTTAATTATAACTGAAGTAAATGCGACCGACGCATGATCGTGGGCAGGACATGGGCCCAAGGGCTACTGTCGGCCCAATGAGAACCAGGGTATCCTGGGTCGGCGGATTTGGGCCTTGATAGTGGCACCTCGCAAGCTTTGCCGCACCGAATGGCTCTACTGAGAGCTTGGTGTTGGGGAACGTAGCAGAATTTTAAAATTTTCTATGCATCACCAAGATCAATCTATGGAGTCATCTAGCAACGAGGGAGAGAGAAGTGCATCTACATACCCTTGTAGATCGCGCGCGGAAGCGTTCAAGAGAACGGGGTTGATGGAGTCGTACTCGACGTGATCCAAATCACCGATGACCAAGTGCCGAACGGACAACACCTCCGCGTTCAACACACGTACGGTTGGGAGACGTCTCCTCCTTCTTGATCCAGCAAGGGGGAAGGAGAGGTTGATGAAGATCCAGCAGCACGACGGCGTGATGGTGGAAGCAACGGTGATCTCGGCAGGGCTTCGCCAAGCGCAGGGAGACGGAGGAGTGTCACGGGAGGGAGGGGCTGCGCCTTGGATGTTGTCTGCAGCCCTCCCCTCACCCCTCTATTTATAGGGGAAAGGGGAAGGGGGCCGGCTGAAGGAAATATGCCCTAGAGGCAATAATAAAGTTATTATTTATTTCCTTATATCATGATAAATTTTTATTATTCATGCTAGAACTGTATTAACCGGAAACATAATACATGTGTGAATACATAGACAAACAGAGTGTCACTAGTATGCCTCTACTAGACTAGCTCGTTAATCAAAGATGGTTATATTTCCTAACCATAGACAAAGGAGTTGTTATTTGATTAACGAGGTCACATCATTAGTTGAATGACCTGATTGACATGACCCATTCCATTAGCTTAGCACCCGATCGTTTAGTATGTTGCTATTGCTTTCTTCATGACTTATACATGTTCCTATGACTATGAGATTATGCAACTCCCATTTACCGGAGGAACACTTTGGGTGCTACCAAACGTCACAACGTAACTGGGTGATTATAAAGGAGCATTACAGGTGTCTCCAAAGGTAGATGTTGGGTTGGCGTATTTCGAGATTAGGATTTGTCACTCCGATTGTCGGAAAGGTATCTCTGGGCCCTCTCGGTAATGCACATCACATAAGCCTTGCAAGCATTGCAACTAATGAGTTAGTTGCGAGATGATGTATTACAGAACGAGTAAAGAGACTTGCCGGTAACGAGATTGAACTAGGTATTGGATACCGACGATCGAATCTCGGGCAAGTAACATACCGATGACAAAGGGAACAACGTATGTTGTTATGCGGTCTGACCGATAAAGATCTTCGTAGAATATGTAGGAGCCAATATGGGCATCCAGGTACCGCTATTGGTTATTGACCAGAGACGTGTCTCGGTCATGTCTACATCGTTCTCGAACCCGTAGGGTCCGCACGCTTAAGGTTACGATGACAGTGATATTATGAGTTTATGCATTTTGATGTACCAAAGGTTGTTCGGAGTCCCGGATGTGATCACGGACATGACGAGGAGTCTCGAAATGGTCGAGACGTAAAGATTGATATATTGGAAGCCTATATTTGGATATCGGAAGTGTTCCGGGTGAAATCGGGATTTTACCGGATTACCGGGAGGTTACCGGAACCCCCCGGGAGTCATATGGGCCTTATTGGGCCTTAGTGGAAAGGTGAAAGGGCTGCCCATAAGGGCTGCGCGCCTCCCCCCTTCCCCTAGTAGTATTAGGACTAGGAGAGGTGGCCGGCCACCCCTCTCCCTCTTTCCCCCTTGGGAATCCTAGTTGGAATAGGATAGGGGGGAGTCCTACTCCCGGTAGGAGTAGGACTCCTCCTGCGCCCTCCTCCTTGGCCGGCCAGCCCTCCCCTTTGGCTCCTTTATATACGGAGGCAGGGGGCACCCCAATACACATAAGTTGATCCACGTGATCTATTCCTTAGCCGTGTGCGGTGCCCCCTGCCACCATATTCCTCGATAATACTGTAGCGGAGTTTAGGCAAAGCCCTGCTGCTGTAGTTCATCAAGATCGTCACCACGCCGTCGTGCTGACGGAACTCTACCCCGACACTTTGCTGGATCGGAGTCCGGGGATCGTCATCGAGCTGAACGTGTGCTCGAACTCGGAGGTGCCGTAGTTTCGGTGCTTGATCGGTTGGATCGTGAAGACGTACGACTACTTCCTCTACGTCGGTTCATCGCTTCCGCAGTCGGTCTGCGTTGGGTACGTAGACAACACTCTCCCCCCTCGTTGCTATGCATCACATGATCTTGTGTGTGCGTAGGATATTTTTTGAAATTACTACGTTCCCCAACACCGGCCCCCTCTAGATGAGATCTAGAGGGGGGCGGCCAAGGGGAGGGGGCTTGCCCCCCAAGCAAGGGGGGCCCCCCTTTAGGGTTTCCCCCAACCTAGGCGCATGGGCCCTAGGGGGGTGTGGCGCCCCAGCCCACTTGGGCTGGTTCCCTTCTCCATACAGCCCATAAGGCCCTCCGGAAGAGGTGGACCCTCCCGGTGGACCCCCGGAACCCCTCCGGTGGCCCCGGTACAATACCGATATGCCCCCGAAACTTTCCGGCGACCATATGACAACTTCCCATATATAAATCTTTACCTCCGGACCATTCCGGAACTCCTCGTGACGTCCGGGATCTCATCCGGGACTCCGAACAACATTCGGTAATCACATACAAGTCTTCCTAACAACCCTAGCGTCACCGAACCTTAAGTGTGTAGACCCTACGGGTTCGGGAGACATGCAGACATGACCGAGACGACTCTCCGGTCAATAACCAACAGCGGGATCTGGATACCCATGTTGGCTCCCACATGCTCCATGATGATCTCATCAGATGAACCACGATGTCGAGGATCAATCAATCCGTATACAATTCCCTTTGTCAATCGGTACGTTACTTGCCCGAGACTCGATCGTTCCCTTTGTCAATCGGTACGTTACTTGCCCGAGACTCGATCGTCGGTATCCCAATACCTTGTTCAGTCACGTTACCGGCAAGTCACTTTACTCGTACCGTAATGCATGATCCCGTGATCAACCAATTGATCACATTGAGCTCATTATGATGATGCATTACTGAGTGGGCCAGAGACTCTCCCGTCATACGGAGTGACAAATCCAGTCTCGAATTCGTGCCAACCCAACAGACACTTTCGGAGATACCTGTAATGTACCTTTATAGTCACCCAGTTACGTTGTGACGTTTGGCACACCCAAGGCACTCCTACGGTAACCGGGAGTTGCACAATCTCATGGTCTAAGGAAATGATACTTGACATTCAGAAAAGCTACAGCAAACGAACTACACGATCTTTGAGTTAAGCTTAGGATTGGGTCTTGTCCATCACATCATTCTCCTAATGATGTGATCCCGTTATCAATGACATCTAATGTCCATAGTCAGGAAACCATGACTATCCTTTGATCAACGAGCTAGTCAACTAGAGGCTCACTAGGGACGTGTTGTGGTCTATGTATTCACACATGTATTACGATTTCCGGATACACAATTATAGCATGAACAATAGACAATTATCATGAACAAAAAAATATAATAATAACCATTTTATTATTGCCTCTAGGGCATATTTCCAACAGTCTCCCACTTGCACTAGAGTCAATATTCTAGTTACATTGTGATGAATCGAACACCCATGCAGTTCTAGTGTTGATCATGTTTTGCTCTAGGGAGAGGTTTAGTCAACGGATCTGCTACATTCAGGTCCGTATGTACTTTACAAATCTCTATGTCTCCATTTTGAACACTTTCACGAATGGAGTTGAAGCGACGCTTGATATGCCTGGTCTTCCTGTGAAACCTGGGCTCCTTGGCAAGGGCAATAGCTCCAGTGTTGTCATAGAAGAGGGTCATGGGGCCCGACGCATTGTGTATGACTCCTAGGTCGGTAATGAACTCCTTCACCCAGACTGCTTCTTGTGCTGCCTCCGAGGCTGCCATGTACTCCGCTTCACATGTAGATCCCGCCACAACGCTTTGCTTGCAACTGCACCACCTTACTGCCCCACCATTCGAAATATACACGTATCCGGTTTGTGACTTAGAGTCATCCAGATCTGTGTCGAAGCTAGCATCGACGTAACCCTTTACGACGAGCTCTTCATCACCTCCATAAACGAGAAACATTTCCTTAGTCCTTTTCAGGTACTTCAGGATATTCTTGATCGCTGTCCAGTGTTCCATGCCGGGATTACTTTGGTACCTTCCTACCAAACTCACGGCAAGGTTTACATCAGGTCTGGTACACAGCATAGCATACATGATAGACCCTATGGCCGAGGCATAGGGGACGACACTCATCTTTTCTCTATCTTCTGCCGTGGTCGGGCATTGAGCCGTGCTCAATCTCGTACCTTGCAATATAGGCAAGAACCCCTTCTTTGACTGATCCATTTTGAACTTCTTCAATATCTTGTCAAGGTACGTACTCTGTAAAAGACCAATGAGGCGTCTCGATCTATCTCTATAGATCTTGATGCCTAATATATAAGCAGCTTCTCCAAGGTCCTTCATTGAAAAACACTTGTTCAAGTAGGCCTTTATGCTTTCCAAGAATTCTATATCATTTCCCATCAACCGTATGTCATCCACATACAATATGAGAAATGCTACAGAGCTCCCACTCACTTTCTTGTAAATGCAGGCTTCTCCATAAGTCTGCATAAACCCAAACGCTTTGATCATCTCATCAAAATGAATGTTCCAACTCCGAGATGATTGCACCAGCCCATAAATCGAGCGTTGGAGTTTGCACACCTTGTCAGCATTCTTAGGATCGACAAAACCTTCCAGCTGCATCATATACAATTCTTCCTTAAGGAAACCATTAGGGAATGCCGTTTTGACGTCCATTTGCCATATCTCATAATCATAGAATGCGGCAAATGCTAACATGATTCGGACGGACTTCAGCTTCGCTACGGGTGAGAAAGTCTTATCGTAGTCAACCCCTTGAACTTGTCGATAACCCTTAGCGACAAGCCGTGCTTTATAGATGGTCACATTACCATCCCCGTCTGTCTTCTTCTTAAAGATCCATTTATTTTCTATGGCTCGCCGATCAACGGGCAAGTCAGTCAAAGTCCATACTTCGTTTTCATACATGGATCCTATCTCGGATTTCATGGCTTCCAGCCATTTGTCGGAATCCGGGCCCGCCATCGCTTCTTCATAGTTCGAAGGTTCACCGTTTTCTAACAACATGATTTCCAAGACAGGGTTGCCGTACCACTCTGGTGCGGAACGTGTCCTTGTGGACCTACGAAGTTCAGTAGCAACTTGATCTGAAGTTTCATGATCATCATCATCAACTTCCTCTCTAGTCAGTGCAGGCACCTCAGGAACATTTTCTTGAGATGCGCCACTTACCGGTTCAAGAGGTAATACTTCATCAAGTTCTACCTTCCTCCCACTTATTTCTTTCGAGAGAAACTCTTTCTCTAGAAAGGACCCATTCTTGGCAACAAAGATCTTGCCTTCGGATCTGAGGTAGAAGGTATACCCAACAGTTTCTTTAGGGTATCCTATGAAGACGCATTTTTCTGACTTGGGTTCGAGCTTTTCAGGTTGAAGTTTCTTAACATAAGCATCGCATCCCCAAACTTTTAGAAACGATAGCTTAGGTTTCTTCCCAAACCATAATTCATACGGTGTCGTCTCAACGGATTTCGACGGAGCCCTATTTAAAGTGAATGCGGCAGTCTCTAAAGCATAGCCCCAAAATGATAGTGGTAAATCGGTAAGAGACATCATAGATCGCACCATATCTAATAGAGTGCGATTACGACGTTCGGACACACCATTACGCTGAGGTGTTCCAGGCGGCGTGAGTTGTGAAACTATTCCACATTTTCTTAAGTGTGTGCCAAATTCGTGACTCAAGTATTCTCCCCCACGATCTGATCGTAAGAACTTGATATTCCTGTCACGTTGATTCTCAACCTCACTCTGAAATTCCTTGAACTTTTCAAAGGTCTCAGACTTGTGTTTCATTAAGTAGACATACCCATATCTACTCAAGTCATCAGTGAGGGTGGGAACATAACGATAGCCACAGCGAGCCTCAACACTCATTGGACCGCACACATCAGTATGTATGATTTCCAATAAGTTGGTTGCTCGCTCCATTGTTTCTGAGAACGGAGTCTTGGTCATTTTACCCATGAGGCATGGTTCGCACGTGTCAAATGATTCGTAATCAAGAGACTCTAAAAGTCCATCTGCATGGAGCTTCTTCATGCGTTTGACACCTATGTGACCAAGACGGCAGTGCCACAAGTATGTGGGACTATCATTATCAACCTTACATCTTTTGGTATTCACACTATGAATATGTGTAGCATTACGCTCGAGATTCATTAAGAATAAACCATTCACCATCGGAGCATGACCATAAAACATATCTCTCATATAAATAGAACAACCATTATTCTCGGATTTAAATGAGTAGCCATCTCGTATTAAATAAGATCCTGATACAATGTTCATGCTCAAAGCTGGCACTAAATGACAATTATTGAGGTTTAAAACTAATCCCGTAGGTAAATGTAGAGGTAGCGTGCCGACGGCGATCACATCGACCTTGGAACCATTCCCGACGCGCATCATCACCTCGTCCTTCGCCAGCCTCCGTTTATTCCGCAGCTCCTGCTTTGAGTTACAAATGTGAGCAACCGCACCGGTATCAAATACCCAGGAGCTACTATGAGTACTGGTAAGGTACACATTATATACATGTATATCACATATACCTTTCGTGATGCCGGCCTTCTTGTCTGCTAAGTATTTGGGGCAGTTCCGCTTCCAGTGACCACTTCCCTTGTAATAAAAACACTCAGTCTCAGGCTTGGGTCCATTCTTTGGCTTCTTCCCGGAAGCTTGCTTACCGGGCGCGGCAACTCCCTTGCCGTCCTTCTTGAAGTTCTTCTTACCCTTGCATTTCTTAAACTTAGTGGTTTTATTCACCATCAACACTTGATGTTCCTTTTTGACTTCTACCTCTGCTGATTTCAGCATTGCAAATACTTCAGGAATGGTCTTTTCCATCCCCTGCATATTGAAGTTCATCACAAAGCTCTTGTAGCTCGGTGGAAGCGACTGAAGGATTCTGTCAATGACTGCGTCATCCGGGAGATTAACTCCCAGCTGAGTCAAGCGGTTATGCAACCCAGACATTTTGAGTATGTGCTCACTGACAGAACTATTTTCCTCCATCTTACAGCTGAAGAACTTGTCGGAGACTTCATATCTCTCGACCCGGGCATGAGCTTGAAAAACCATTTTCAGCTCTTCAAACATCTCATATGCTCCGTGTCTCTCAAAACGCTTTTGGAGCCCCGGTTCTAAGCTGTAAAGCATGCCGCACTGAACGAGGGAGTAATCATCAGCACGTGTCTGCCAAGCGTTCATAACGTCTTGGTTCTACGGGACGGGTGCGTCACCTAGCGGTGCTTCTAGGACATAATCTTTCTTGGCAGCTATGAGGATGATCCTCAGGTTCCGGACCCAGTCCGTATAGTTGCTGCCATCGTCTTTCAGCTTGGTTTTCTCTAAGAACGCGTTGAAGTTGAGGACAACGTGGGCCATTTGATCTACAAGACATATTGTAAAGATTTTAGACTAAGTTTATGATAATTAAGTTCATCTAATCAAATTATTAAATGAACTCCCACTCAGATAGACATCCCTCCAGTCATCTAAGTATAACATGATCCGAGTAAACTAGGCCGTGTCTGATCATCACGTGAGACGGACTAGTCAACATCGGTGAACATCTTCATGTTGATTGTATCTTCTATACGACTCATGCTCGACCTTTCGGTCTTCTGTGTTCCGAGGCCATGTCTGTATATGCTAGGCTCGTCAAGTCAACCTAAGTGTATTGCGTGTGTAAATCTGTCTTACACCCGTCGTATTCAAACGTTAGAATCTATCACACCCGATCATCACGTGGTGCTTCGAAACAACGAACCTTCGCAACGATGCACAGTTAGGGGGAACACATTCTTGAAATTATTACGAGGGATCATCTTATTTAAGCTACCGTCGTTCTAAGCAAATAAGATGTAAAACATGATAAACATCACATGCAATCAAATAGTGACATGATATGGCCAATATCATTTGCTCCTTTGATCTCCATCTTCGGGGCTCCATGATCATCGTTGTCACCGGCATGACACCATGATCTCCATCATCATGATCTCCATCATCGTGTCTTCTTGAAGTTGTCTCGTCATCTATTACTTCTACTACTATGGCTAACGCTTTAGCAATAAAGTAAAGTAATTACATGACGTTTATGTTGACACGCAGGTCATAAATAAATAAAGACAACTCCTATGGCTCCTGCCGGTTGTCATACTCATCGACATGCAAGTCGTGATTCCTATTACAAGAACATGATCAATCTCATACATCACATATATCATTCATCATTCATCACAACCTTTGGCCATATCACATCACAAAACACTTGTTGCAAAAACAAGTTAGACGTTCTCTAATTGTTGTTGCAAGTTTTTACGTGGCTGCTATAGGTTTCTAGCAAGAAAGTTTCTTACCTACGCCAAAACCACAACGTGAATTGCCAATTTCTATTTACCCTTCATAAGGACCCTGTTCATCGAATCCGATCCGACTAAAGTGGGAGAGACAGACACCCGCCAGCCACCTTATGCAACTAGTGCATGTCAGTCGGTGGAACCGGTCTCACGTAAGCGTACGTGTAAGGTTGGTCCGGGCCGCTTCATCCCACGATGCCGCCAAATCAAGATAAGACTAGTAACGGCAAGCAAATTGACAATATCGACGCCCACAACTACTTTGTGTTCTACTCGTGCATAGTAACTACGCATAGACCTAGCTCATGATGCCACTGTTGGGGAACGTAGCAGAATTTTAAAATTTTCTACGCATCACCAAGATCAATCTATGGAGTCATCTAGCAACGAGGGAGAGAGGAGTGCATCTACATACCCTTGTAGATCGTGCGCGGAAGCGTTCAAGAGAACGGGGTTGATGGAGTCGTACTTGACGTGATCCAAATCACCGATGACCAAGTGCCGAACGGACAGCACCTCCGCGTTCAACACACGTACGGTTGGGAGACGTCTCCTCCTTCTTGATCCAGCAAGGGGGAAGGAGAGGTTGATGAAGATCTAGCAGCACGACGACGTGGTGGTGGAAGCAACGGTGATCTCGGCAGGGCTTCGCCAAGCGCAGGGAGACGGAGGAGTGTCACGGGAGGAAGCGGCTGCGCCTTGGATGTTGTCTGCAGCCCTCCCCTCACCCCTCTATTTATAGGGGAAAGGGGAAGGGGGCCGGCCCCCTCTAGATGAGATCTAGAGGGGGGGTGGCGGCCAAGGGGAGGGGGGCTTGCCCCCCCAAGCAAGGGGGCGCCCCCCTTAGGGTTTCCCCCAACCCTAGGCGCATGGGCCCTAGGGGGGTGTGGCGCCCCAGCCCACTTGGGCTGGTTCCCTTCTCCATACAGCTCATAAGGCCCTCCGGAAGAGGTGGACCCTCCCGGTGGACCCCCGGAACCCCTCCGGTGGCCCCGGTACAATACCGATATGCCCCCGAAACTTTCCGGTGACCATATGACAACTTCCCATATATAAATCTTTACCTCCGGACCATTCCGGAACTCCTCGTGACGTCCGGGATCTCATCCGGGACTCCGAACAACATTCGGTAATCACATACAAGTCTTCCTAACAACCCTAGCGTCACCGAACCTTAAGTGTGTAGACCCTATGGGTTCGGGAGACATGCAAACATGACCGAGACAACTCTCCGGTCAATAACCAACAGCGGGATCTGGATACCCATGTTGGCTCCCACATGCTCCACGACAATCTCATCGGATGAACCACGATGTCGAGGATTCAATCAATCCGTATACAATTCCCTTTGTCAATCGGTACGTTACTTGTCCGAGACTCGATCGTCGGTATCCCAATACCTTGTTCAGTCTCGTTACCGGCAAGTCACTTTACTCGTACCGTAATGCATGATCCCGTGATCAACCACTTGATCACATTGAGCTCATTATGATGATGCATTACCGAGTGGGCCCAGAGATACCTCTCCGTCATACGGAGTGACAAATCCCAGTCTCGATTCGTGCCAACCCAACAGACACTTTCGGAGATACCTGTAATGTACCTTTATAGTCACCCAGTTACGTTGTGACGTTTGGCACACCCAAGGCACTCCTACGGTAACCGGGAGTTGCACAATCTCATGGTCTAAGGAAATGATACTTGACATTCAGAAAAGCTACAGCAAACGAACTACACGATCTTTGAGTTAAGCTTAGGATTGGGTCTTGTCCATCACATCATTCTCCTAATGATGTGATCCCGTTATCAATGACATCTAATGTCCATAGTCAGGAAACCATGACTATCCTTTGATCAACGAGCTAGTCAACTAGAGGCTCACTAGGGACGTGTTGTGGTCTATGTATTCACACATGTATTACGATTTCCGGATAACACAATTATAGCATGAACAATAGACAATTATCATGAACAAAGAAATATAATAATAACCATTTTATTATTGCCACTAGGGCATATTTCCAACACTTGGTAGCCCGTCGATTAGGAGAACGGTGCCCAAACGTTTCCTAGCTGTTGGGGATATAGCTACTAGGTATGACCCGCCCAGGAGGGGCCGGATCAATCCCAATGGCAGGTTACAAAAGAAGCCTAGTAATATTCAAGGTGATAGTTTGTTAAGACTTGTAGAAGGCCTAAGCCCAGAGGCGGCTTAAGGCCCAATATTGTAAACCACCATACGTAAGGAAAGACTTGTAAAGAAAGGCATATAAAAGAAGTCACCGAGCCGGACACGTTTTATGGGCCGGCTGGGACTCTGTAGGCCGTCAGGCGTCAACCCATGTATATAAGGGGACGGCCTGGCGGCGGCTTAGGACAAGAAAAACAACAACTCAAAGCCAGGCAAAGCGGATTCACTCCCTGGTCATCGAAACCCCAGCAATTCCAACATAACTAGACGTAGGCTTTTACCTTCATCGTAAGGGACCGAACTAGTATAAAAACCTCTCATGTCATTTATCCCGATTAACCCATTTAAGCTTCCTAGTTGCGATGGCCCTACGACTAAGTCCTTTTGCTAGGACATCTGCCGTGACAATTCCATGACACTAGCTAAGTGCTTGGTTGGGCTCAAAAACCCCGGGAAGCGCTTGTGGGACCCGCCTGGGAAGCACAACCCCCTGTGGTGGGTTTCTTCTCCGTGAAGGAAACAAGGAATCTGCCTGTCAAAGGCATTAATGTGCACCACTTTGCTACAGCGACTGGCGTCAGCCGTGGGGATGGGACGCAACATGTCCACCTTTTGACTTTGGGCGTCGGCGAGGCGTGCCATCCCCAAGGTCATCTACATTGATAACTGAGGATTCACCAACTCCACGTGTTGCTATAGGAACATCATGTAGCAGCCAACACGACATGGGGGTGCATGCCGCACCTCGTTGTCTCAGGCCGATACAGATGGCCCTCCCCTCTCTCCTCTGTTTGTGCTGGACATGTGTCAACCCCTTATAGGATAAGAGGAGGACCAGGTTCAGTATAAATAGAGGGTGACTGCAACCTAGCAAAGGGTTGGATCCATTAGCAATCTACCACACATTGTAACCTGTTCGTCAAGAACACAACAATATCGCCATAGCAGGAGTAGGGGGTTACACCTTGACGATGGCTCAAACCTGGGTAGTTTTGGTGTGCTTTACTTCGTGTTGTTTCCTTCCCCGATCACCGAGACCAAGTAGTGTAGCGTGTTCAGTCCCCGGCCGAACTCACACATGTTGTTTCCACACACCCACCAATGTCTGGTTCATAGACACCAACACAATTCATGTAAATCAAGCGCTATTCCAGCTAACTAATATAGCAATTAACGTGTGATATGCATAAGACATCGCTTCAATTTTTTTATTTACAACAATGTTGGATTTTCTTCTTCTATCTGAAAAAGACTTAAGCTATTATAAAAGTTCACCGTAAGTATAAAGCACCTCAAACATAATAAAAATTACATCAAGGGCCTTGGACCATGTCGCCAGAACGAGATGTCGATGCGTCGGTGATGGCGCTCCAATAATAGAGTCGGCCTAACCTTGTTGATGACAAACGAGAAGTCTTTGTGCACATGCCCCTAAGGACCAGTGCCCTAGAGCCGCAACCGTCGCGTTTGAAACCTTGAATCGATCTAAAGAACATGACATAAAATCACATCATTGCGTACACACAACGAGAAACCATAACCTTGCCGCCGTGAGGAGCTGGCCGAAATCTACGCCGGAGTTTCGTCTAATCTGTTTTGACTGACGAACTTGAGGAAGATCGGAGCATGTAAGACTGACTCAAAGAAGAAGCGTTGCCATCCGTCTAACGCCGCCCCCGTGAGGACTAAACCACTAACCTATCTACTACCCGAAGCCGAGGCACCACGATTCCCCTTCCTGCCACGGGCCGCCGGAGCAACGGGTAGAGGGGAGGAGAATCCACGAGGTCACCCATGGAGATAAAGGGAAGGAAGGCATTGCCCTAGTTGTTTTGCAAGAGGGGAAACAAAGACAATTGCCCACTGCTTTCATGTTGAGACAGGAGCACGTTGAATCTTTTTTCTAAGACAATTGAATGTTTTTTCTTCGACCATACAAAAGATGTAGGCATCAATGTATTAGAATAGAAAGAATGTAGGTTTGTTTTGAAATGTTGGTATGTTCATTTGAAAAGAAATAGAACTTTGTGCCAACAAAAATAAGGATTAGATTTGCTTTCCGTCTGTAAGATTTCGCTGTTGAGAGGATCAAACCTACGTCGCCAACGTGATTCAGGGCTAGTAAGCACTGGGCCTTCGCTCCCACCTTCGCTGGCCATGCTAGGCCTATTTGACGCCCCATGAACGAAGAAGTCCATGAGATGAAGAACCAAGAAATACGTTTGCAGGCAGATCCAATGTGGCGCTTCGGGCGCCCGTTACTATGCATTCTGCAAACGAACCCCTGGAGGCCTCCAAGCTGGGCCGACCCATTTAGCTATTTTACGTTTTTATTTTTTGACTTTTCTTTATTTAAATTTTGTGAACTTTTTCCAAAATCGGTGAAGTTTTTTTTGAAAACAATGAACGTTTTCAATTTTGTGAAATTTTTACAGAATTAATGAACTTTTTTAAAAATCGATGATTTTTTAAAAACAATGATTTTTACAGAAAGTTCTGCAAAATCAATGATTGTTTTAAAAATTCATTGTAATTTTTTCTAATTCAATTATTTTTTAAAAACAAATGATTGAATTTTTTTCAAATTCAATGAACTATTTTAAAATTTTATTAAAAAATTCAACATTGTTTAACTTTTTTCAAAATTGACGAATTTTTTTTGAAATTTTTGAAATTGGTTATTTTTATAAAATTCAATGAACTTTTTTTAAGTTTATGAACTTTTTTCAAAATCTGTGAACTTTTTTGAATTCATAATGTTTTCCATTTTTGCGATTTTTTTCTGTTTTCTTTTCGTTTTTACTTCTCAAATGTGAAAGTGTACATGGGCCGGCCGACCAGCGCCCGCGCATGGGCGCCAGGGGGCTTCCCTGGCGCCTGAAGCGCCGAATAGGAGCTCCCACGTTTGCGCGGCTATTCTGGACCAAAAAGAGGAAAAAAAAACTGGACCTGAAAGTAAAGCTCTGAAACTAGCAGTGATCGTCCAAATAGCTCGGAAACAAATGGTGCAACGAGGAGAGGTAACCGAGAGACATTTCCATGTGTCCAAACAGCGTTCCCCACTTGTGACCCGGAGCACATGTTTCCCGTCTCGCAGCAACGGAAGAAGGGGGTGGCACTGGCACGGCCACAAAACAGATTCTGCTAGGACATGGAGAATATACTAGGCGCACTTTCAGACAAACGAACAGCGAGACACTCGCACATGCTGCATGCCTCTGGACTCAAACCTGAACCGTATCAATGTTATGTCGTGGCTACCCTAAAAAAATATGTTATGTCGTGGCTGGCTTTTGTTTTCTACTTTGCACTACCAAGCAAAACAAACAGTTATACCTACGCATGACAGAAAGCGATGCCTGTACAGTACAGTACTCCACTGGGGACAGTGCTCTACTCTGCCTGCATTTAGTGAGGACGGCCGTGCGTAGGACCGGACGGCCCAGAATCAAGTGAACTCCCTTTTATTTACCCCCCTTTCCTCTCCAAGCCTTCTCCAGTGAATCGCCGGTGCGTGCTTGCCAATTGCACGCCGCGGTCCTGGTGAATTTTTACTCGCGGCCACGGGCTCATGGCTCAGGGCTGACGAGCACGCAGAAAACTCCAACGCGCGATCGCATTTGATGTTTCTGTTTGGTCGAAGCGGTCAAAAATCACAGCCCAACGCGGCTATCCAAACAAACAGGTGTCCGCATTTTGTTCTTCCGTAACCCATTTCCAGTTCAAATTTGAACAAGGTTTGCGTCGCACGCGGATATGAAACAGAGCACACACGCACGCTCCCCTTGGCCTCCCCCTGGCCCGCCCATCGGTGATATGTACGCGATCCCCCCTCCCCCTCCACACCCAACACCCTCCCGCCCTCGCCGCCATAGTGCTACTGCCCGTTTTCGGCTGCTTTTTCGCTGCCCTCATCCACACCCCTCCCCCCACCTGGCCGCCACATCAAAGGAGTTCTTGCTGGCGTTTGTGGCATCTTCTCGCCGTCGCCTGTGCTAGAGAAACCCCGACCACTGACACCACCCATTGGCCCCAACAACGCTCGCCTCGCGCTGCAAGGTCGTCGGTCGCCCTCGTCTCTGCTTCTGCAGGCCTGCTCGCCGGGGTGCTCTTCACCGTCCGTGACTCCACCACAACCGCAAGGTGTTCGACGCTTTGCTTGCAAGGTACCATGAATAATAGGGATGAGTATTGTTTCAACTACTTCATTTGCTCGTCAGATGATTCGTCGTCAGACAATAAGGATCTTGTGGTTGCTGCATTGCTAGGCAGCGGCGAGGTCCAGGAGATCAATCCCGGGCCATGCTCCAGCGTCGAACCACAATAGAGAGAGCGCTCATTGTCTTCTCTTCGCCGATTACTTTGAGAGCAACCCTCCTCTTCAAACCCCATCTTTTTCGGCGCCGCTTCTCGTTGGCGAGGCATGTGTTCAATTGTATTCCGGAGCGAGTGGTATAATATGATGATTACTTTGAGTGCAAGGAGGATGCCCTTGGTAAGGTTGGCTTCTTCTCTTATCAGAAATGCATTGCGGCTATGTATATGCTTGCATACGGAATTCCGGGTTATCTTGTGGATGAGTACATCTGCATGAGTGGGTCCACATGTCTCGCATCAATATACAGATTCTGCAAGGCTATGGTAGCAGTGTTTGGCCCTGAGTACCTGAGAGACTCAACTGCCGCAGATACAACCCGGTTGTTGACGACCAATGCAGATAGAGGCCTTCCGGAAATGCTTGGTAGCATAGATTGTATGCACTAAAAGTGGAAGAACAATCCATTTGCTTGATATGTGCAATACAAGGGGTATATGAAATGTTGCATTATCATACTAGAAGCAGTGGCTTCACAAGATCTTTGGATTTGACATTCTTTTTTCGCCATGGCTGGTTCACACAATGACATCAACATACTTTAGCGTTCTCCAGTGTCCGCAAGGCTTGCGGAAGGCTACTGCTCAGAGATCAACTTTGAGATCAATGACCACCGGTACAACAAGAGATACTACCTAGCTGATGGTATTTATCTTCAGTGGTCAACTCTTATGGAGACAATGTCCAATTCGAAAGCAGAGAAGAGATAGAGATTTTTCCAAGCACAAGAGAGCACTAAGAAGGATGTCGAGCGTGCTTTTGGTGCGCTTCAATCTCGATGTGCTATCGGTCTACACCTTGCACTGACATGAAGCACCGGCAAGCTTTGTGAGGTAATGACTACTTGTGTGATCATGCACATCATGATCATGGAGTCTGAGCGTGTTGGCAACATCTACCACCAAGAGTTCCAATTTCAGGGTAAAAATATTGTGCCTGAGCACCAAGAACCGACAACGTTTGAACAGTTCATCCAATTTCATCATGAAATGCATGATTGACAAACTCATATGCTACGCTAAAATGACTTGGTTGAGTACATGTGGACTCTCCTTGACAACCAATAGATGTATTGGTTCATTTTCTTTCGATGCATTTGTGACAATTTAAAATTGGTTATAAACTTTGTGGTTTTTATTTGGTTGTGAAACTATTTATTATTATGGTGCTATATGATTTATTTGTTTGTAAAACTATATGACATGTTTCTTTTAGTTAAAAAATGTCTACAATTGAACGCCGGCTAGCAGGGCGGACCAAATACATCGGCCATGTTGAGCACGGGAGCGAGTTGAAGGCACGCCACCATCATCACCCCTTCCTCACCGGAGCCGGACTAACCTTGTTATAATAGACAGTTAGGAAGTCGTCTTGCAAAGCAGTAATCATCGCCGATGAAGAAAATCGTAAATCGGAAGAACCAAACCTGTAAACACCCAAAGGAAGACGAACGAAGACCGGATCAAAATAGATCCATCGAAGACTAGCACCGACTGAATCTCGTGAGATCCGATGAGACACACCTCAACAAGCCCTCCGATGATGCTAGACGCATCGAGACGAGGATATAATGTAGGAGACATTATTCCTACTGAGGGACATCGCCGCCGGCACACATCCCTAACCAAGATGTTGAATTTAACAAGAACGAGAACGGGTCCCTCCCGCTGGCGAGGCCGAGGTCCTCCGTACCTCCATAGCCCAAAGGCCATTGTAGACGGGACGGACCGGCGGCGACGCCAACGAAAGGAGGATGAAAGCATGAGGTCTTCTCTTGTAGTGCAAGTATAAGCTGAAGTTGCAAATAGAGCTTAGGCTCAATGGAGCCCAATTTTTAAATTCAGAAATCCACTTTTGAGCTTCACTTTTTTTTGAAGAAAAAAATCTACAGAGGGATGTATACTACATATCTGCAATTTTTTTATTATGAATCAAGTTCTAATGTGAGCGGCAAAGAAAACATCATTATGATTTTGTTTAATCATATTTTGTGTGTGTAGACCACATCAAAACGCATTTCACAATGAAAATTTACTGAGACAATGTACACATCCCTATGTACATGTGGTTTTTTTGTTTCAGAATTTTTTGAAACTTAAAAGGTTGATTTTTTTAGAAAAAATCAAAATTTTGAGCTCCATGGAGCTCAGGGGTCCAAAAATCCACTCTCAAGTATAAGACTCTTGAAAACATAATATTTTTTTTCCAAACTTAGCTGCTTGTTTCGTACGAAATGGAAGAAAGCTAAAATTGTAATAAATACAACCAAATCAAAATCAATGTTTGGCCGTTGACAAAATAAAACTCATAGTTCCAAACAAATTTAAATATAAAATAATGATTTCTAAATAATAAAAAAATAAATATAAACCTGTGTATTATATATAAATTATTTTTTAATACAAACATTTAAAATGTTTGTTAAATAAATGTGTTTAATGAATCCTAAAACAATTATACACTCGTGACTTATATTTAAATTATACAAAATTATGAATACAAACAGTTACTATATATTTATGAATGTTCACTTGTGTATAATTTTTATTCATGACTTATATTCAAAAAAATATGATTTAAATATTGGACACAATTGAATATTCGTATCAACAGTTAGATTTTAAATAATAAATATTTTTTATAAAAACATTGAACTATACAAATGAGTGTATAATCATTGATATGTCTGTATAATTAATATAATTTTGTTGAATTGTAATTTTAATTATATTTGTATTTTTATACTATACAAACATTTTAATAATTGATAATTGTCATTTTAAAAAAATATATATATATATATAAAATAATACATGAATAAATTTAAAAGTAAGCTTTTTTGTATGTACAATATTTATAACGTAATAGACATTCAAACCTGAAGGCTGGAGTGGCTATACCGGCTCGTGTTCTAAAGTCGCGGGTTTGAGACCTTGCGGCCCCCTTTTTTGTGTTAATTTTCACATCTATGAGTGGTCAGGTCTTTTGCAAATAAAAGAATGCAAGGGGTTTTATGCAAAATGCATAGCAGTGATCGGCTTTTCCTGCAAATAAAAAAAGTTGTGCAAAAATGTGTCGACCGAGCGCCATCACTCACTGATAGGTGGGGTCATACACATGGATACGCGCACACGTGTTTGTGACCGTATCTACACGCCTGTGTTAAGTTAAGTGACCGCAATTTCATATTTTCAAAGTTTTAGAATCAAATTAAGCATCGAGCTCAAGTTCTATAACTCTCAATAATATTGACTTATAATTTCACTCCATTTTTTCCTTATGGATGAAGTGGGTCCTAGAAGGACATTGTGGGAAAACCACAATGGAGCTGGTTTTATGCGGTCGACTCCAAAAGCTATAATGACTGACTGTTGAGAAAGATGAATGGTGTTTCATTTTAGGGGGAGGTCACTCACATGGGGTGGGGAACTCTTCCCCTCTTGGCTTCCTTTTTCTTTTCTTTTCTTTTCCGGTGGTCATCATGCTGTTGTTATTTCTCCATATTCTGATTTGACAGTATGTCCCTATGCTCAATTGGAAACAGACTGAATGATTTCTTTTCCAAAAAGCAGTGTTGATAGTCCTGTCCTGCATTAGTTTTTAATTGTATATTAGTTGGGACTCCCCCCCCCCCCCCCAACGTATTGGTTACCTCCGAAACTGGCACGCCACTTGGCCCCATCCCTGCATCATTATCGCGATCAATACAAACAATGATTTCATTCATGCCACTAGAATTGAATATCGAGCACAACGCCTTTTTTTCCTACCTAGCAGGACCAATCCCCTTTTAATGTGTCTGAGTCGAGTATACCACTGCAGCACTGCTACTATTTGCCGTTTTTCGTCAACAGGCCCAGAGTTTCCAATAAAGGTTCGCCCGCCTAACAGGAGAAAATGCTCTAGTACCTAATTTTGCATGTGATGCATACCCCCTGGACATACCTTTTCCTTTCATTTTTCTTGATAAGGATTAAAAAAAGTAGTACAAAAACATGAGAAATGGTCAATATAAATGGTCGATTTTCCCCCACCTTTTTCCCAGCTTGCCCACCAATAATTGGTTTGAATACTACTGCGAGTACAGTGGAGCGGAGGATTTGTGGCCACAAAGACTCCATGCGACCCATCTGTTTCTCACTGTCTTCTCTCACCTGGGCTGTTACCAGTAAAATAACAAAAAGATTCCATCGGCTGCGACTAAAGAAGAGATTATTTTTCCTGGGGAACTGTGGCTTTTGTTTTGTTCTTATCCCTCTCTCACGCTTGCGTCGACCGAGAAGGGGAAGGGAAGGGAAATGGAAATTGCTTTGATAAAGATTTGTTTGTCTCTCGAGGATAAGCTCGCCCGCACTAGTAAACAAGGCGCGCCGGGACAGGACGCGCGAAAATAGACGCCCGGCCGCGCATCGAAAGATGCCGTGAGAAAATTGGAGCCGTCGACAATACGTTGGACAATTTTCCTTCTTTAAAAGGAGAAAACGAAATGGAGGCACGGCGCAATACGTGCACGCTTATTAGGAGGAGGAGTAGGTATTTTTTTTTGAAGGGGGGAAAAGGTTGGGTTGTCCCAAGTGCACGCCAACATCACTGTGTGCGCTTGCCGCACGCTTTCGGCCAGTGAAGACGCGTTTCATGACACGGTAAATAAAATAATTTTATTCTCCGGATAGAAAAATCCGTCCCATGCTTTCTCTTTTATTTCTGACGATTACGAAACCTCGTCGGAATACAGAGAGCTTATACGTTGCGTAAAGGAGGAAGTCGGTCACCACAACTCGAAAAAGAAGAAGAAGAAGGTTGGTCGACGGACAAACAGGATACCGAAACAACAGAGACGCACATCGTGGTATTTTCTCTTTGATGAAGCCATGAGCGAACTGCACAGATGTCGAATGGCGGTGGTGCCATCTGGGCGAGGAGGATCCCTCCGTGATCTTGCGCTGCGCTGGAGCGGTACGGTACGTAGAAGCCGCAGCCACACACGTAGGCATGCGTCCCGTACGTAGCCGTCCGAGCCGCAGTATATTCCGCTTTCCTTTCAGGGAAAAAGCCGGGTATATTCTGGCCTGCTGGCTCCAGAGACAGCTGCCGCTGCGTGTGCCTGTGCCACCGGCGAGATGCAGTCAATGATTTCACCTAGCCTTTGCCTTCAGTCTGGCCCGTGTTAAATCGGTCGATCCCTCTACGACTTATTACCCCGCTGCCTCTTCTCGGCAGCTCGCAGTTAATTCTGGTGTCAGTGCCGTGTGGTGCCACTGCCTAACTGCTCTCTGATCGGACCGCCATTAACTCCCCAACGGATCTCTTGACAGGATACCCCATCATTTTGAAAAATATTGCACTCCTGCACTGCACCGTCTGCAGATTCTTTACACTAACTCATTCATTTTCTCCGTGGGAAGGAAATTATTACTACGGGCTTTTGCAGTGGCGAGCAAAGTTACAGTCTCTTTCGATGACGTATGCACGGATTGATGCTTTTGGTGATGATAAATCTGAGATTAGTCTAATCTAAGATAAATATCATGTGTGTCTTTTCTTGAGCGTCGTCAGCAAATTTATGTCTGACAAAAACAATACCACAACTGAGCACGTCAGCCCTTGGTAGCTAGTAGTATGAGTGTGAGACAATCCAAACCGGCCTGACTATGTCCTGGTTTCACATCACACACCGGAATTGAATATGGTTTCAGTTAGTTCAGATGGGGAAATGGCGTTGTAAATTACACGGGGTTTATTCCCAGATATTCCTCTTAGACTACTATTTTATTATAAGATTTACAACTTGGACTTACTCTTACCGGGTCGTTTTTACTGAGTCTAGACGGCAAAATAACCAGCATCCTAAACTACAAACCAAACAATGCTAACTAACGTTAGGAAAGGTATAGAAAAATGTTAATCAAGTTCAAGTTCGTAACTAAAGTCAGAGAGAGCGGTAAGCCCGATGCAAACGACACGTGCTGGACAAGCTAGATAATAAAGGTGTGGCGGTATAAATAAAGCGCCAAACTTTATTCGAGTTGCAGGCTAATTCTTGGCATGCACTCAATCTCCCGTACTCCTACTGCTCGCTCATCAGGCCCCATTTTTATCTGATTGATACTATCAAATAACTTTCTTTTCTATCCTTTTTTTCTTGCAAGCGACTGCAATTATTTCAAAGCACTACGAGCTGCTGAATGATAAAAGAAACTCGTACTGCATGGAAAATTACTTCGCCGTGAAGGATCAAACACTGCACGGGACAATAAAGGTTTTCTATTTTTTGGGAGAGAAATGGGGCCCTCGTGTTCTATTGGCCATGCTTGTGTTTGGTCCTTTTAGGGGAATATAAAAGTAGAGTTGTTGGCATGGAGTGTGCTGTTTCTATTTCGTTTCTGCTCCTCAATTGACTTGGGTCACGGAGGTTCTGGTGCTAGCTTTTCAACTTTTCTTCTTCTTTGAACTGAAGAAATAGGAACTGGAATTTCCATGGACCAGGATCCTCTACCGTATGGCAGGGTGCCGTTTAACCACTGGCATGTAGGCCCGCTAGGAATCTGGCCCACATGTCAGTGGCTCAATGGTACACACCATACGTCAGAGGAGCTGCTTCCAATTTTCATATGTTCTCTTAATGGATTTAGAGCATCTTCAACAGATTGACGAAATCGTCACACATGTCTTTTTAGTCAACGAGAATGTCTTCTCTCACTGCACGCAAATCGCCGGAAGAATTGAAGTAAATTCAGCAAAATACGAACATCAGTGTCAAGTCTAGTACTTGAATCCTGGTGGGCCGGGAATATCACTGTCCTCCTAACCATCCAAACACGGGTTGGTTCACTTCAACAGATGATTTATAATAGGACACTTGTTCATAAAAACCACTTTAAGGGTATCTGGACAAAAAAAGTGCTCCGACAGATGTCTCATTTGTTTCTTGTGATGTAATTTTTTTGGCCCGGCCTCAAATTTTGCCCCCATGTACTGCGGTACTTGCTCGGGGACGAGCAAGGCATAAGCTTGAGGGAGTTGATGAGTCCAAAATGTATGATGATTTTGATGGTTATTGTGTACTTTTTTTGTCGTTTCCCTAGGAAACGTCTTTTGAAGCAAATAAAATACTATGGAAGGAATTTCAGGAGATTATGATAGAATCACATGTTGGGGATCATAACAGAAATTTAAAATTTTCTACGCATCACCCAGATCAATCTATAGAGTCATCTAGCAACGAGAGGGAGAGGAGTGCATCTACATACCCTTGTAGATCGCGAGCGGAAGCGTTCAAGAGAACGGAGTTGATGGAGTCGTACTCGTTGTGATCCAAATCACCGATGATCCTTACGCTGAACGGACGGCACCTCCGCGTTCAACACACGTACGGAGCGGAGATGTCTCCCGCGCCTTGATCCAGCAAAGGGGAGGGAGAGGTTGAGGAAGAGAGCTCCAACAGCAGCACGACGACGTGGTGGTGGTGGAGAGGCAGTACTCCGGCAGGGCTTCGCCAAGCTCTTAACGGAGGAGGAGAGGTGTTGGGGAGGGAAGGGGCTGCGCCTTTGATGTGGTGTGCAGCCCTCCCCTTGCCCCTCTATTTATAGGGGAAGGGGGAAGGGGGCCGGCCCCCTCTAGATGAGATCTAGAGGGGGGGGGGCAAGGGGAGGGGCTTGCCCCCCAAGTAAGGGGGGCGCCCCCTCTAGGGTTTCCCCCCCAACCCTAGGCGCATGGGCCCAAGGGGGGATGCCGGTGGACCCCTGGAACCCCTCCGGTGGCCCTGGTACAATACCGATATGCCCCCGAACTTTTCCGGTGACCGTATGACAACTTCCCACATATAAATCCGGAACTCCCCGTGACGTCCGGGATCTCATCCGGGACTCCGAACAACATTCGGTAATCACATACAAGTCTTCCTAATAACCCTAGCATCATCGAACCTTAAGTGTGTAGACCCTACGGGTTCGGGAACCATGCAGACATGACCGAGACAACTCTCCGGCCAATAACCAACAGCGGGATCTGGATACCCATGTTGGCTCCCACATGTTCCACGATGATCTCATCGGATGAACCACGACGTCGAGGATTCAAGCAATCCCGTATGCAATTCCCTTTGTCAATCGATACGTTACTTGCCCGAGATTCGATCGTCGGTATCCCAATACCTCGTTCAATCTCGTTATCGGCAAGTCACTTTACTCGTTCCGTAACACATCATCCCATGACCAACCCTTAGCCACATTGAGCTCATTACGATGATGTCTTACCGAGTGGGCCCAGAGATACCTCTCCGTCATACGGAGTGACAAATCCCAGTCTCGATTCATGCCAACCCAACAGACACTTTCGAAGATACCTGTAGTGCACCTTTATAGTCACCCAGTTACATTGTGACGTTTGGCACACCCAAAGTATTCCTACAGTATCCAGGAGTTGCACAATCTCATGGTCTAAGGAAAAGATACTTGACATTAGAAAAGCTTTAGCAGACGAACTACACGATCTTGCGCTATGCTTAGGATTGGGTCTTGTCCATCAAATCATTCTCCTAATGATGTGATCCTGTTATCAGTGACATCCAATGTCCATGGTCAGGAAACCGTAACCATCTATTGATCAACGAGCTAGTCAACTAGAGGCTCACTAGGGACATGTTGTGGTCTATGTATTCACACATGTATTACGATTTCCGGATAACACAATTATAGCATGAACAATAGACAATTATCATGAACAAGGAAATATAATAATAACCATTTTATTATTGCCTCTAGGGCATATTTCTAACAGTCTCCCACTTGCACTAGAGTCAATAATCTAGTTACATTGTGATGAATCGAACACCCATAGAGTTCTGGTGTTGATCATGTTTTGCTCGAGGAAGAGGTTTAGTCAACGGATCTGCGACATTCAGGTCCGTATGCAGTTTACAAATATCTATGTCTCCATTTTGAACATTTTCACGAATGGAGTTGAAGCGGCGCTTGATATGCCTGGTCTTCCTGTGATACCTGGGCTCCTTGGCAAGGGCAATAGCTCAAGTGTTCTCATAGAAGAGAGTCATCAGGCCCGATGCATTGGGAATAACTCCTAGGTCGGTAATGAACTCCTTCATCCAGATTGCTTCTTGTGCTGCCTCTGAGGCTGCCATGTACTCCGCTTCACATGTAGATCCCGCCACGACGCTTTGCTTACAACTGCACCAGCTGACTGCCCCACCATTCAAAATATACACGTATTCGGTTTGTGACTTAGAGTCATCCAGATCTGTGTCGAAGCTAGCATCGACGTAACCCTTTACGACGAGCTATTCGTCACCTCCATAAATGAGAAACATATCCTTAGTCCTCTTCAGGTACTTCAGGATATTCTTGACCGTTGTCCAGTGTTCCATGCCGGGATTACTTTGGTACCTTACTACCAAACTCACGGCAAGGTTTACATCAGGTCTGGTACACAACATGGCATACATAATAGACCCTATGGCCGAGGCATAGGGGACGACACTCATCTTTTCTCTATCTTCTGCCATGGCCGGGCATTGAGCCGTGCTCAATCTTACACCTTGCAATACAGGAAAGAACCCCTTCTTGGACTGATCCATATTGAACTTCTTCAATATCTTGTCAAGGTATGTACTTTGTGAAAGACCAATGAGGCGTCTCGATCTATCTCTATAGATCTTGATGCCTAATATATAAGCAGCTTCTCCAAGATCCTTCATTGAAAAACACTTGTTCAAGTAGCCCTTTATGCTTTCCAAGAATTCTATATCATTTCCCATCAATAGTATGTCATCCACATATAATATGAGAAATGCTACAGAGCTCCCACTCACTTTCTTGTAAACACAGGCTTCTCCATAAGTCTGCGTAAACCCAAACGCTTTGATCATCTCATCAAATCGAATGTTCCAACTCCGAGATGCTTGCACCAGCCCATAGATTGAGCGTTGGAGCTTGCACACCTTGTCAGCATTCTTAGGATCGACAAAACCTTTCGGCTGCATCATATACAATTCTTCCTTAAGGAAACCATTAAGGAATGCCGTTTTGACGTCCATTTGCCATATCTCATAATCATAGAATGCGGCAATTGCTAACATGATTCGGACGGGACTTCAGCTTCGCTACGGGTGAGAAAGTCTCATCGTAGTCAACCCCTTGAACTTGTCGATAACCCTTAGCAACAAGCCGAGCCTTATAGATGGTCACATTACGATCCGCGTCTGTCTTCTTCTTAAAGATCCATTTATTTTCTATGGCTCGCCGATCATCGGGCAAGTAAGTCAAAGTCCATACTTCATTTTCATACATGGATCCTATCTCGGATTTCATGGCTTCCAGCCATTTGTCGGAATCTGGGCCCGCCATCGCTTCTTCATAGTTTGAAGGTTCACCATTGTCTAACAACATGATTTACAAGACAGGGTTGCCGTACCACTCTGGTGCAGAACGTGTCCTTGTGGACCTACGAAGTTCAGTAGCAACTTGATCTGAAGTTTCATGATCATCATCATTAACTTCCTCTCTAGTCGGTGCAGGCACCTCAGGAACATTTTCTTGAGCTGCGCCACTCTCCGGTTCAAGAGGCAATACTTCATCAAGTTCTACTTTCCTCCCACTTACTTCTTTTGAGAGAAACTCTTTCTCTAGAAAGGATCCATTCTTGGCAACAAAGATCTTGCCTTCGGATCTGAGGTAGAAGGTATACCCAATAGTTTCTTTAGGGTATCCTATGAAGACGCATTTTTCCGATTTGGGTTCGAGCTTTTCAGGTTGAAGTTTCTTGACATAAGCATCGCATCCCCAAACTTTCAGAAACGACAGCTTAGGTTTCTTACCAAACCACAATTCATACGGTGTCGTCTCAACGGATTTCGATGGAGCCCTATTTAAAGTGAATGCGGCAGTCTCTATAGCATAACCCCAAAATGACAGTGGTAGATCGGTAAGAGACATCATAGATCGTACCATATCCAATAGAGTGCGATTACGATGTTCGGACACACCATTACGCTGAGGTGTTCCAGGCGGCGTGAGTTGTGAAACAATTCCGCATTTCCTTAAGTGCGCGCCAAATTCATGACTCAAATATTCTCCCCCACGATCTGATCGTAAGAACTTGATTTTCCTGTCACGTTGATTCTCAACCTCACTCTGAAATTCCTTGAACTTTTCAAAGGTCTCAGACTTGTGTTTCATTAAGTAGACATACCCATATCTACTCAAGTCATCAGTGAGGGTGAGAACATAACGATAGCCACCGCGAGCCTCAACACTCATTGGACCGCACACATCAGTATGTATGATTTCCAATAAGTTGGTTGCTCGCTCCATTGTTTCGGAGAACGGAGTCTTGGTCATTTTGCCCATGAGGCATGGTTCACATGTGTCAAATGATTCATAATCAAGAGACTCCAAAAGTCCATCTGCACGGAGTTTATTCATGCGTTTGACACCAATGTGACCAAGACGGCAGTGCCACAAGTATGTGGGACTATCATTATCAACCTTACATCTTTTGGCATTCACACTATGAATATGTGTAATATCACATTCGAGATTGAATAAGAATAAACCATTGACCAGCGGGGCATGGCCATAAAACATGTCTCTCATATAAATAGAACAACTATTATTCTCAGATTTAAATGAGTAGGCATCTCGCATTAAACGAGATCCAGATACAATGTTCATGCTCAAAGCTGGTACTAAATAACAATTATTGAGGTTTAAAACTAATCCCGTAGGTAAATGTAGAGGTAGCGTGCCGACGGCGATCACATCGACCTTGGAACCATTCCCGACGCGCATCGTCACCTCGTCCTTCGCCAGTCTCTGTTTATTCCGCAGTTTCTGTTTTGAGTTACAAATATGAGCAGCTGCATCGGTATCAAATACCCAGGAGCTACTACCAGCGCTGGTTAGGTACACATCAATAACATGTATATCACATATACCTTTGGCATTGCCGGCCTTCTTATCTGCTAAGTACTTGGGGCAGTTCTGCTTCCAGTGACCGTTTCCCTTGCAATAAAAGCACTAGTCTCAGGCTTGGGTCCATTCTTTGGCTTCTTCCCGACAGCTTGCTTACCGGGCGCGGCAACTCCCTTGCCGTCCTTCTTGAAGTTCTTTTTACCCTTGCCTTTCTTGAACTTAGTGGTTTTATTCACCATCAACACTTGATGTTCCTTTTTGATTTCCACCTCCGCTGATTTCAGCATTGAATATACCTCAGGAATGGTCTTTTCCATCCCCTGCATATTGAAGTTCATCACAAAGCTCTTGTAGCTAGGTGGGAGCGACTGAAGGATTCTGTCAACGACCGCATCATCCGGGAGATTAACTCCCAGCTAAGACAAGCGGTTGTGCAACCCAGACATTTTGAGTATGTGCTCGCTGACGGAACTATTCTCCTCCATCTTACAACTGTAGAACTTGTCGGAGACTTCATATCTCTTGACCCGGGCATGAGCTTGGAAAACCATTTTCAGCTCTTGGAACATCTCATATGCTCCGTGTTGCTCAAAACGCTTTTGGAGCCCCGGTTCTAAGCTGTAAAGCATGCCGCACTGAACCAGGGAGTAATCATCACTACGCGTCTGCCAAGCGTTCATAACGTCTTGTTCTGCTGGGAAAACAGGTGCTTCACCTAGCGGTGCATCAAGGACATATGCTTTCTAGGCAGCTATGAGGATAATCCTCAGGTTACGGACCCAGTCCGTGTAGTTGCTTCCATCGTTTTTCAGCTTGGTTTTCTCTAGGAACGCGTTGAAGTTGAGGGCAACATTAGCGTGGGCCATTTGATCTACAAGACATATTGCAAATAATTTTAGACTATGTTCATGATAATTAAGTTCATCTAATCAAATTATTTAATGAACTCCCACTCAGATAGACATCCCTCTAGTCATCTAAGTGATACATGATCCGAGTCAACTAGGCCGTGTCCGATCATCACGTGAGACGGACTAGTCATCATCGGTGAACATTTTCATGTTGATCGTATCTTCTATACGACTCATGTTTGACCTTTCGGTCTTCCGTGTTCCGAGGCCATGTCTGTACATGCTAGGCTCGTCAAGTCAACCTAAGTGTATTGCGTGTGTAAATCTGGCTTACACCCGTTGTATGCGAACGTTAGAACCTATCACACCCGATCATCACGTGGTGCTTCGGAACAACCGACCTTAGCAACGGTGTGCAGTTAGGGGGAACACTTTCTTGAAATTATTACGAGGGATCATCTTATTTCTGCTACCGTCGTTCTAAGCAAATAAGATGTAAAACATGGTAAACATCACATGCAATCAAACAGTGACATGATATGGCCAATATCATTTTGCTCCTTTTGATCTCCATCTTCGGGGCGCCATAATCATCATTGTCACCGCCATGACACCATGACCTCCATCATCATGACTTCATGAAGTTGTCTCGCCAACTATTACTTCTACTACTATGGCTAACGGTTAGCAATAAAGTAAAGTAATTACATGACGTTTATGTTGACACGCAGGTCATAAATAAATTAAGACAACTCCTATGGCTCCTGCCGGTTGTCATACTCATCGACATGGAAGTCGTGATTCCTATTACAAGAACATGATCAATCTCATACATCACATATATCATTCATCACATCCTTTTGGCCATATCACATCACACGGCATATGCTGCAAAAACAAGTTAGACGTCCTCTAATTGTTGTTGCAAGTTTTTACGTGGCTGCTATAGGTTTCTAGCAAGAACGTTTCTTACCTACACCAAAACCACAACATGATATGCCAATTTCTATTTACCCTTCATAAGGACCCTTTTCATCGAATCCGATCCGACTAAAGTGGGAGACAGACACCCGCTAGCCACCTTATGCAACTAGTGCATGTCAGTCGGTGGAACCAGTCTCACGTAAGCGTACGTGTAAGGTCGGTCCGGGCCGCTTCATCCCATGATGCCGCCGAATCAAGATAAGACTAGTAACGGCAAGTAAATTGACAAAAACGACGCCCACAACAACTTGTGTTCTACTCGTGCATAGAAACTACGCATAGACCTAGCTCTGATGACACTGTTGGGGATCGTAGCAGAAATTTAAAACTTTCTACGCATCACCAAGATCAATCTATGGAGTCATCTAGAAACGAGAGGGAGAGGAGTGCATCTACATACCCTTGTAGATCGCGAGCGGAAGCGTTCAAGAGAATGGGGTTGATGGAGTCGTACTCGTCGTGATCCAAATCACCGATGATCCTTACACCAAACGGACGGCACCTCCGCGTTCAACACACGTACGGAGCGGAGACGTCTCCCGCACCTTGATCCAGCAAGGGGGAGGGAGAGGTTGAGGAAGAGAGCTCCAACAGCAGCACGACGGCGTGGTGGTGGTGGAGCGGCAGTACTCCGGCAGGGCTTCGCCAAGCTCTTAACGGAGGAGGACAGGTGTTGGGGAGGGGAGGGGCTGCGCCTTTGATGTGGTGTGTAGCCCTCCCCTTGCCCCTCTATTTATAGGGGAAGGGGGCCGCCCCCCTCTAGATGAGATCTAGAGGGGGGGGGGCGGCCAAGGGGAGGGGCTTGCCCCCCAAGCAAGGGGGGTGTCCCCTCTAGGGTTTCCCCCCAACCCTAGGCGCATGGGCCCAAGGGGGGGATGCGCCCAGCCCTCCAAGGGCTGGTTCCCTTTCCTCTATGGCTCATGAGGCCCTCCGAGAGAGGTGGCCCCTCCCGATGGTGTCGGGTGGTAGGTGCGACATATGCCAACGGGTGGCTTATCATTGTGGGAGCCAGTAAGAAGTCGCCGGTGCCTGGAAACGGGATGAGGTGAAGACATGCACGCCGGCTAATCTTACCCAGCTTCGGGGCTCTCCGTGGAGATAACACCCCTACTGCTGCTCTGCGGGGTCTCCGCATGATCACTAGATGGACAAGTAGCTACACAATGCTCCTTGAGCTATTCGGTGGGAGGAGGAAGAAGGGCACGGCTAGCTTGCTTCTTCTCCTTGTGTGGTGTCTAAATCTAGCCGGGGGTCCAACCCTTTGCATGGGCGCCCCGGGGGGTTTATATAGGCCTACCCCCCGGGGGTACAATGGTAATCCGACTGGCGCGGGCCCCAGCCGTCTGTGACTGCGCTCGCCGGCTGCTGGGGCCCGCCGACTGGTGGGTCCCGCCGGCTGCTGGCCCCTTGGTCGACAGGCAGGCCCCACTGCCCAGGACCTGATCGGCGGCTGGTTACTGTTGCTCTATCTTGGTGACGTGGGCTTCATCGAGGTAGGCGTGGCTACAGTGCCGCCGCCCGGCGGGCGATCGCTGTAGCCTCACCGTGTCTTGTCTCCTTAATAGGGCGTCTCCTTCGAGGAAGATGGCAAGCCGGCTGCGGGGAACCGTCTCTCTCTTGGGCCGACTGGGGGAGGTGTGGCCGCCTTCGGGTGTCTCTCTACCCGAAGGGACCCACCGCCTGTGGGCCGCGCTGGTAGTCCGTCGTGGATGGCGTCAGGGTCGGCATGGCAACAGTGTTGCGCCGGGCGGATCATGGTCACCCGTATGGCGCACTGTGCCGATCGTGCTCCGGGATTTGGGGGTGGCAGGCTTTACTGTAGCCACGCCCTGTCTCATCGCCGCTAGGTGGATGCAAACTTTGAGGGTACGGTCTCGACCGCTTTATGGGCTAAAGTCGGGCCGCCTTTCGAAAGCCGGCCTGGGTGACAGCCAGCAAGGGGAAGGCGGCCCCATGTCTTGGATTCTTGAGAGCCGGACGGGCTCGTAATTTTTTTAGAAGGGCCAGGGGAAGCCGGCTAGGCTACCCATGGCTATTTACTCCGACAAGACTTGCCGGTAATGAGATTGAACTATGTATTGAGATACCGACGATCAAATCTCGGGCAAGTAACATACCGATGACAAAGGGAACAACTCTTGGGGCTGGTGCCCTTGGCCCATGTAGGCCAAGGCGCACCCCCTACAGCCCATGTAGCCCCCGGGACAGGTGGCCCCACCCTGTGGACCCCCGGGACCCTTCCGGTGGTCCCGGTACAATACCTATAACCCCGAAACTTGTCCCGATGCCCGAAATAGGACTTCCCATATATAAATCTTTACCTCCAGAACATTCCGGAACTCCTCGTGATGTCCGGGATCTCATCCGGGACTCCGAAAAACATTCGGGTTACTGCATATACATATCCCTACAACCCTAGCGTCACCGAACCTTAAGTGTGTAGACCCTACGGGTTCGGGAGACATGTAGACATGACTTAGATCGCTCTGTGGTCAATAACCAACAGCGGGATCTGGATACCCATGTTGGTTCCCACATGCTCCATGATGATCTCATCGGATGAACCACGATGTCGAGGATTCAAGCAACCCCGTATACAATTCCCTTTGTCAATCGGTATTTTACTTGCCCGAGATTCGATCGTCGGTATCCCAATACCTCGTTCAATCTTGTTACCGGCAAGTCACTTTACTCGTACCGTAATGCATGATCCCGTGACCAGACACTTGGTCACTTTGAGCTCATTATGATGATGCATTACCGAGTGGGCCCAGCGATACCTCTCCGTCATACGGAGTGACAAATCCCAGTCTTGATCCATGTCAACCCAACAGACACTTTCGGAGATACCCGTAGTCTACCTTTATAGTCACCCAGTTATGTTGTGACGTTTGGTATACCCAAAGCATTCTTACAGTATCCGGGAGTTACACAATCTCATGGTCTAAGGAAAAGATACTTGACATTGGAAAAACTCTAGCAAACGAACTATACGATCTCATGCTATGTTTAGGATTGGGTCTTGTCCATCACATCATTCTCCTAATGATGTGATCTCGTTATCAATGACATCCAATGTCCATAGTCAGGAAACCATGACTATCTGTTGATCAACGAGCTAGTCAACTAGAGGCTTACTAGGGACATGTTGGTGTCTGTTATTCACACATGTATTACGATTTCCGGATAACACAATTATAGCATGAATAAAGACAATTATCATGAACAAGGAAATATAATAATAATGCTTTTAATTATGCCTCAGGGCATATTTCCAAAGAACATGCGGTGCCCCCATGTTTGGTTTTGGTAATTGATGACAATCTCTATGGACTAATGGTTGCCTTGAGTTATATTTGAAGGTTTTGTCCATAGGCTTTTCTTGGAGTACATGTGTTGGTTTCAAGGAGAGTTTGTGTCGACCAAGGTGCTATTCAAGGAATTATCCAAAGATTGGTCATTTGAGAGTTGAGCTTATTGCAAGCATGTCTTTCCAAGGAAGGGTTCTCACCATTCTTATGGGCCTTTTCTCATTTGCTTCTTATTGATATTTCTATCAAGATTGTGTTAGCCCATGTCGTTAGCTTTCCAACAAACTTGGTTTCGTTGAATTCGGAGTCCGTTTGCAGAAGTTGTGGCTGTTTTGGTAAAGGCTGCAGCGGTACTACCGTGGCTAGAGGGATGTAATTTTTTACTACCAGCTCCAGAGCGGTACTCCTCGTGCAGCCTATTAATGAAGCAAATTCAATGAAACAACAACTGGTACCGTATAGAAGGGGCCATAAACTGGAGAGTCTTGACCAATTCGAAAGATCATTTGGTGTAGTTGAAATAACAGAATTGGAACTTGTTTGGTCAAGTAAGGGAAACTCAATCAAATTCATAACTGTCTCAATAGAATCTTTTCCTTCTTTTTTTTTGTCTAAATATTCAGTTAAGACCATTCCAAGGCTCCTTTTCGCCATGCATAAACTAAACCAACAACTAAGATAAGCACGAAAATCAAAGCTTCGATAAAAACGGATACACCCAATACGTCGAAACTCATTGCCCAAGGGTATAGAAAGACGGTTTCCACATCAAAAACAACAAAAACGAGCGCAAACATATAATAGCGTATTCGGAATTGTACCCAAGCCCCTCCCATGGGTTCTATACCCGATTCATAACTAGAAAGCTTCTCTGGTCCTTCACTAACCGGGGCTAAAAGTCCTGAAATCGAAAATGCCAAAATAGGAATAAGGCTTGCTATTATTAGAAATGTCCAAAAAATATCATATTCGTGAAGCAGAAACTAATGTACCTGAGCGGGTTTTAGGGACATTGCCTCTGCTCAAGAAGCGAGGAAGAACATTACTAAATACGGCTCCTAAAGCGGTAGTCCACTTATGCTTCGCGGGACCAAAATTCTCGTGTTTTTTGGCGCTGGATAGGCCGGAACTTAATTAGTCATTCCTCAATTCAGCATCAGTGTCAGGTTATCCAGAATTATAGGTTCAGTCTTTTCCGCGCACTAGTGGTATTTGTATATTGGTATTAACCGAATGTCTCGGTTTTTCGTTCCAAAAAAAGCAGAGCAGTATGGTTGTTAGATTTAAGTTTAGGCTCTTTGTTATTCTCGCTCGAAGCATAGTGCATCTTCTTTAACCATTTGGCGGTAGTACCGTGAGGACGAGCGGTAGTACCGCTCCAGCGGTTCTTCTGGCCTTTTGCCTCCTCGCTGTTGTTTTTCAAAGGGGTACTTCCGCCCTAGCGGTAGTACCGCTCCTTGGAGCGGTAGTACCGCTCTGTGCGGGCTGTGAGCATAACAGCTGGATTTTTCCCCACCTATAAAAGGGGGTCTTCTTCCCCAATGAACCTTATCTTTTGATCTCGTGTTCTTCCCCCATTGTTGACCTTCTTCGAGCTTGCTAACTCTCAGTCCCTCCAATGATTCTTGCTAGTTCTTGAGGGAAAAGAGACAGGAGATCTAGATCCACGTTTCCACCAATCACTTTCTCCTCTATGTGAGGGGAACCCCTTGGATCTAGATCTTGGAGTTCTTCATGTTCTCTTCTTCGTTCTTCCTCTCATTTTCCTCCCTAGAATTTTTTGCTTCGGTGGTATTTGGGAGAGAAGGACTTGGGCACTCCGTGTGCCCTTGCCATTGCATTTGGTGCATCTGTTTGAGTTCTCCACGGTGATACGTGGAAGTTACAAGTTGAGAAACTTATTACTCTTGGGTGCTTGGTACCCTTGAGCTTGTTCCTCTTGGGTTCTTGGGCGCCCTAGACGGTTGAGGTCACCTCGGAGCCATATTCCATTGTGGTGAAGTTTCGTGGTGTCGTTGGGGAGTTAACCCCAACCTTTGTGGTGTTCGGAGCTCAATCATTGTGGTGTAAAGCTCCGGGCAAGCATGGGGTCTCCAATTAGGTTGTGGAGATCGCGCCGAGCAATTTGACGGGTTCCGGTGACCGCCCCCAAGGGTTGCCAAAGTGTACGGGTTCGGTAACCGCCCCCAAGGGTTGCCATTTGTACGGGTTCGGTGACCGCCCTCAAGGGTCCCTTAGTGGAATCACGGCATCTTGCATTGTGCGAGGGCGTGAGGAGATTACGGTGGCCCTAGTGGCTTCTTGGGGAGCATTGTGCCTCCACACCGCTCCAAACAGACATTAGCATCCGCAAGGGTGTGAACTTCGGGATACACCGTCGTCTCCGCGTGCCTCGGTTATCTCTTACTCGAGCCCCTTTACTTATGCACTTTACTTTGTGATAGCCATATTGTTTCTTGTCATATATCTTGCTATCACATAGTTTCTTATCTTGCTTAGAATAAGTTGTTGGTGCACATAGGTGAGCCTAATTGTTTTAGGTTTTGTGCTTGACAAATTAACCGCTAGGTTTATTCCGCATTTGTTCAAGCCTAAACCGTAATTATTTTAAAATGCCTATTCACCCCCCTCTAGGCGAAATCCACGATCTTTCAATTGGTATCAGAGCCTCGTCTCTCTTTATTAGGCTTTACTGCCTAGAGAGTAAAGATGTCGACTAGGGGATTAGGATTCTCTGACACTCTTAGTTTCAATGGCACAAATTTTGATGTTTGGGTAATTCGCATGCTTAATCTCTTTAGGGTCATGGACCCAAATTTAGAGCGAATTGTAGATATGGGTTTTTCTCCTCCAAAGGATGCCCAAAGATTATCTTTAGAGGATGAGAAAAACTCTTATCTCAATGCTCAAGCTTCTAATGTGCTTTTGGATGCTTTGAGCAATGTAGTTATATTTCAACTCATGCCATTCCGGGGTGCTCATGAGTTGTGGACGAAGCTTCAAGATAAATATGGTGTGTCCAAGATTTGTGGGGATGATTGTTCTCCCTCCACCTCCGGTCGTATAGTCTTCTCAACTTCTTCTACTTCACCTACATGTGGTTTGCCACAAGGTAACGATATGGTGAGTAGTGTTGGTCATTGCAATGATGATAGTCTGCTTATTGTGGATTATCCTTCATCACTATCTTATTGCAATGCTCCTTCTTTGGGCTTTAACACTTCGAGCACTCCAAATGTTTCACATGCTTGTGTTGATAGTCCTTGCATATCATGTAGAAATTGCTTGACTAAATCTCATGATGATATGTTTACTATGTCTTGTTTTTTTTGACCATGAAGACTGCAGGGCTTGCACCCCACAGCATTTTATTAATAAAGCAAAAGGCATACAGGGTTTCCTCAAGATGAGGAAAGAAATAAAAGAATAAAAGAAAAGAGGGAAGGCTGTAAAGAAGGCTATACAGAGAAGGGGTGCACTATACCTATTAATTACAAAGAAACAAAGAAGCAACTCTCCTCGAGGAGGAAGAAAATCAATCCACTTAAGAAGGGCGTCTCTATATTTCCGTTTGATTCAATGAGAGAGCATAGTAAGATCATGAATGAAGCCATTCCTCCATGCCCTGAAAGATGGTTGAATGTTCCTGAAAGCTCTATCATTCCTGATCTTCCAAATATTCCACCAGGCCGTGAAAACCACCTCCCCAAAGAAAGGCTTGTTGAAATCCTTCCTAGCATGACGAGCAATTTCCACCATATCATCACAATCTTTCCATTCAATTTGCAGATAGTTCCACACGCGAACACTAAAATTGCACTGGAAAAAGAGGTGATTTCTGTCCTCCAGTATTCCAGTCGGGCAAAGAACACATTCTGGTCCTTCATTAATCCTCCAATGCCTCCTCTGAATCATGTCCTTGGTGTTAACCCTGTCCATTATAACAAGCCAAGCAAACATCTTGATCGACATAGTACAACAGCTTTTCCATATCCACCCCAGAATGGGGTTTGATACCATTGGCTGATAGACAAAATCATAAAACCTTTTTGCAGTATATTCTGATTTCTTGCCATGCCTCCATCCCCAGTGGTCATGGGAGTTACTGTCCAAATGGAAAGACTCCATTAAAGAGGAAAGCTGCTGTAGTTCCTGAAAAGCTTGTTCAGTAAGAGGCAAGTAAAAAAGGTCCTGGAAACTACTAGCCTCAAAGACTTCCTTGACTGAGAGATTTTTGTGGAGACAAAAAGAATATAGCCTAGGAAATCGATCTTGCAGAGGGACAGAACTGTTTCCAATTTGCCAATAGTCAGACCAGAACTGCACCGTATCTCCACTATGAACATCAACCGAAGTAACTGCCCTGAAATTATCCATCAACTTACAGACATCTCTCCACCAAAAAGAGCCACAAAGAACAGTATCATGTGGAATCCTTTCAAAATAGTAAGAATCCCAAACTAACTTCACCCAGGGCACATCTATCTTGTTATAAAATTTATTGAGATGTTTCAGTAGGAGAGCATCATTCTGCAAACCAAGGTTTAAGATTCCAAGCCCCCCCTTCGACTTAGGCCTACAAACAAGTGGCCAAGCCGCCAATGAATGTCCCCTTTCCTGACCATATTTCCTCCATAAACACTGCCTCTGGATTCTTTCCAATTGCTTCAAAATACCCTGAGGAATTGACAAACTGCAAAGGAAGAAGATAGGCAATGAAGAAATGACAGAATTAACTAATTGCAATCTGCTCCCTTGAGGCAAGAACCAAGAACTTGTTGTCAATCTTCTCTCCATACAATCCACAAGGGGAAGAAGGTCCACAATTTTGGGCCTGGTGATCCCCACTGGCAAACCCAGATAAGTAAAAGGCATATTGCCTAATTTGCAACCAAAATAGGCAGCAAGGTCAGAAGCATCCTGATCACTTACATTAATGGGATACATGGAGGATTTATGGAAATTGATCTGAAGTCCAGTTGCCTGTGAGAAGGAATGCAAAACTGATTTCAGAGCCCCCAATTGATCTTTATCAGCATTTAAGAAAAGCAGTGTGTCATCAGCATATTGGACCACTGGGAAATCAGGATCATGGGTAGGCAGAGGCCTGCTTATTAAACCTTGATGAAGCAGATTATTAATCAATGTCTGCAAGAGATCAGCCGCAATAACAAAGAGCAAAGGAGAAATTGGGTCCCCTTGCTTGACTCCACATTTGCATTTAAAGTGATTACCAGGGACTCCATTCAGAAGGACAGAAGAAGTGCCAGAAGACAGCAACTGCTTAATCCAAATAATCCAGCGTTCATCAAAACCTTTTGCAATTAAAATCTTTATGATAGCCTCATGCTGGATAGAATCAAAAGCCTTTTCAAAGTCTAACTTAAGCAAAAGGATGGGCCTTTTAGACTGATTGCACTGATGGATATACTCAAAGGTCCAAGCAAGACAATCCTGGATTGTTCTCGATTTTATGAAACCATATTGATTTTTATGCACACATTTGGTGATCTCCTGTTGGAATCTGTTAGCAGCAAGCTTTGTAAGGAATTTTAGACCAACAGAGGTTAGTGAAATTGGCCTAAAGTCTCCCACACACTCAGGTGTCTGCTTCTTTGGAATCAGGGTAATGTACGCATCATTCAAATTTTCTAACTGCACTGTTCCAGCATGAAACTCCTTAACCAGCTGTATAAAATCAGCAGAAATTATATGCCAACACTTTTTTAAAAAAAGCCCATTAAAGCCATCAGGTCTAGGGGCCTTATCAATAGGCAAGTCCTTAATAACCTGCTCAATTTCTTTTAATTCAAACGGTTTTGTGAGCACCTCCAAGCCCTGGACCCTAGGAATTAGAGACAATATGTTTTCATCCAAAGAAATTGACTTAACTGTCCCCATTCTGCTTTTGAAGGATGACAAGAATTCTTTGGCCATTTCCTCATGGTTTGACGTTACTGATCCATCAGACAGCAAGAGGCTAGCAATAGAGTTTTTTCCATATCTCTCAGTTGCCATGGCCTGAAAGAATTTAGAGTTTTCCTCTCCCACTTTGATGTACCTAATTGTACATCTCTTCCTCCAGTACAGATATTGCATGTGAAGCAGATGTTCATGGTGCAATTTTGTGATTTTCCTAAAATTAAACTCAGGCCTGGACAGAGATCTCTCATCCTCAAGATTGTCCAACCAAAGAATTACCCAGTTACACTTCTCAATTAACCTTTTAATATGTGATAGACCTTTCTGCCATTTCTTCAATGCAAACCTCAACGCCTTTAGTTTGTCAACAATTATTGCCGAGATATGGGTCTTACGGGGGGGACGAGTCCAAACCTCCTGAACACACTCCATGAAACCAGCCTGATGGATCCAAAAGTTTTCAAACCTGAAGATATGTGCTTTTGGAATTGCTGTACTGATGGTCACCAGACAAGGAACATGATCAGACGCAGTCTTGGCCAAAGGGGTCAGTTGGGTCATGGGGTAAATGTTAATCCAACTTGCAGAAGTAAAAACCCAGTCCAACTGTTCCAGAAGAGGCCTGTCCTGCACATTAGACCAAGTAAATTTTCGTCCTTTTAGAGGAAGTTCCAACAGTCCCAAATGGCCAATTATTTCATTGAAAATAAACATATCATTTATATCGCCCCCGAGGAGATTCCTATTATCAATGGAACGGATGAAGTTGAAGTCCCCCATCAACATCCACATCTGGTCCGGATCAATGTCCAAGTTGTAAATCCAGGAAACAAACTCATGGCGCAACTCACCCTGACATCGACCGTACACATTAACCAGAAACCATTGCTCATTATTATGAATGGAGGTAAATTGCATAACGATAGCGTTCGAGCAGGGTGCCACAGAACACATCAGATCGCCACGCTGTTAAAAGACCCCCAGAGGCTCCGCTAGAGGGAGACTCAGCGAATTGATCAAACCCATGAGGACAAATGCTTTTCATGATTGAACGCGAGCAAGAGGATAGCTTAGTTTCTTGCAAACAAAGCACTGAACACTGACTCTCTGTCACTTTCTCCCTGACAGAGCGCTGCCTAGCATCCGAATTCAGCCCGCGAACATTCCAACATAAAACTTTCCAACTACGCGTTGTAACACGATTCATAAATAACCATTGCATAGAGTAGCAAGAAGAGCATGGAACATAATGCCATACCATCCAAAATAAAGTAAAGTTCAGAATTCCAATGTGCCACATCCCAGACCGGACTCAGTTCAACAGAAAAAAAGACAAGCATAACAGGCACCCTCGGCCTCGACATAGAAGATAACATAAATACTAAGCAGAAGATGCAGGCGAGTCCTCCTGTGGATTAGCCATAAGCTTGTCCACCGATAGAAGCGAAGGATCAATCTCTAGCTTCGCGCCCACAGCTTGGAGAACATGGAGTGGGGTGTGTGGTGGTGCAGTAGGCAGAGCATCTTCAGAATCATCCGCAGAAGTGGGCTGGGCCTTGTTCTCCATGGGCTTTGCACGGGGGCGCTTCTTAGATGGCTGTACAGAAAGCTGCTCAAAAACCACGTTTTTGTAGCCATCCAACTTTGCCACGCTCCGAGTGCAACGCCTTAGTGACGTATCGACAACAGGAGCCTTCTTCTTCTCTCTCCGCTTACGCGTAGAAGATTGTTCCACACAGAAGACCAAAGGTGATGACTGAACCGATACAGGAATAGCAGAACTATCAGACTCAACTTCTTTAGAAACAGAATCTGAAACAGCCGGCAGCGCCTCAAATAAAGCTCTGGCCACCGGGCACCTCACCATGACAGGTTTTCTGACAGCAGGAACCCCAGGCAGAGAAGCAACCAAACAAGAAATCATCCTTGATTCGTCAAAAGCAATGGATCACGACCTCTTGGAGTAAATGATTGTGCCCATCGGCTTGAAGAAGATAGACCTTGGCACTTCCTTAACTGAGAAATCGAACATAAGGTTCTGGAAAGACCTTTTCCAAACCATCTCCGGGGGAAGAGGAGGTCCAGCCACAGTGCGTGCCATGCCAATAAAGATTTCCTGCTGCTGAATCACAGGAGGATGATAGGGCACAATGGCAAGCTGATTCTCCTCAAAGACAGGGTGTTGGAGTTCTGGAAGTGGTAAATCATGCTGTTGTTGGATTTCAACTTCTTGTTCTTGTTGCTCTATAGAAGCAGATTCTTCGGGCTGATCAATCACTATTGAAACTTGATCCCGTTCGGGAGCAGCAGGGTGTGGGGCCTGCTCATTCCCAGCTTCATCTCCCCACATGGCATTGCCCCAACCAGGCACTTCATCATTCACCGGTGGAGGAGGTGGAGCGACAGGTGCATCATTCCAACCCAACATTGGGTATGGTGGTAAGACAAACATCAAATTATCTGGAACCAGATTACCAGGCAAAGGGTGAGGGTTTCCATCCAAGGGCATAGGGTCTTCGTCATTTGGCATCTGATCTGCAAAATCTGCGCCAAGAACATAGCAAGCAGCAGTTCAAGACACTTGAGCACCTCCATACTCCGCATAATCACCAAACACAACATCTCTTGGAACCAACAGCGTATCTGGGAAACTAGCTTCAACCAAAGTCTGGACAAGATATGGATCCTCACTATCCGAAGAAATAAACTTTCCAAAAGTGCCTACAGCCTGCGAGATGTATTCAGTGGTGCGGTAATCCAGGGGAATCCCAATGAACATTAACCAACCCTTGCGAAAACCATGTGTTCCTTTGAAATTTTCTCCCTCATCATGCTTCATAAATCTGACAAAACGATCATTGCCCAATGGAAAAGGTGCATGCTGAACCAAGGTATACCTAACTGACGGATCTCTGACTTGAAACAGCCCTACCCCATGAAACCATGGCTGAGTAGATCGGACCAAAATACCTCTGTTTTGCAGAAACTGGACAACTTCTTCCCGCACCAGGCCGAATGGCCCCTCCGGCGCCGGCATCACCTCGGCAACCATGAAGTCCTCATGCCGACGGAGCGGACGTGTGGCGGGCGTGAAGAAGGTGCGTGGTAGCCGACGATCGCCACCATCAATGATGTGGTGGCCAGGGGGCACAAAGCATTGTGGATCGAGCTTGTAGTTCGCCATGGAAGAGCCAGAAGCTTGTCGGGGGTTTTATTTGGCTTGGGGAGAGGGAAGATGCAATGGAGGCAGCGGCGATGGGATTGGACAGTCTATCCCAATAACTCCGGCTATGTTCCCATGAGAAGCAGCAGATTCCGATAAACTCGTTTTTTGTTGCACCGAAATTGGCCTCCAAACCAATCCATTGGAGCGCGCGAAATCATTACAGTCATGGCTAGAGTGACCAGGACGAGAGCAAGCTGTATAGACTACTCGCATTCCACAAGTCATTGACAAGTGGCCCTTCTGAGAACAAATAGTGCAGGTAACCACACGGTCCACCATGTCATCGACCATAGCTTCAAACTGCCTCGCAGCCTCCTGAGATGTAGGGATATCTGGACAATGGCCCAGAGGAGTTGGGACCGGAGGCCTGGAAGGCCCAGAGGCAGATGGGCTAAGCAGCAAAGGTGGGGTAGTGATCTGACGGGCCTCCAAAGCCACTGGGTCAGAAACCTGACGATTGTTTTGAATGGGTGACAATCCCGCCTCTGCGCAACTTACGGGCGAAATCTCTGCATGCACAGGGGAAAGTTCCTCCGAAACCGGATCAATTACCGGTGAAGAAGATTCCGGCTGGCTCGACACCGGCAAAGGAGTGATTGTACCAAAGACAATAGGTGGACGAGCCACCATCCAAAACAAGTCTGCGGGTGGCGATTGATGTATGACTACACGTTCATGAGCAGGGAGATCATACCCCGCATCTGTCATGATGTCAATGCATTCTTGCGTAGCCGGATATCTATATCCCTTGCAAGCAGAGTATCGCTCAAATGTGGCAAAAGAAAGCTTTTTATGAGCAGATGCAGCAGTCTTAATAGCTGATCTAACCGGAGGCTTATTCATGGCCAAAAGACCTAAAGATGATCGACGCTTAGTAGGACTAACTAGAATCCATTCAGCGTCACATTCCTTCCTCCAGATCCGGAGCTCTCTAATCCAATTAGGTCCCCCATTTCCCCACAAATGAAAATAGCACTTGAATAGATCACATGCATAGGAACGGAGATCCATAATAAGAAAACCAACTTGCTTGCAAGATACATGAAAGGAGTAAACCTTATCTTTGATGTGATCAACATGAAGATCAATTGCCGAACCTCCAATTACTGCCACCAAAACCGCGGCCACAGAATCCTCCGAGAGACGAAAGGCATGGCGGCTGAATGAAACCACTAAGATGAATGACCTCATGTGTCCTGAAGGGTGGACCTTATGCCCAGTAGATCTGAAAACCTCATCTGCAAAAACCCTACCCTTGGAGAAATCCAAGCCAAGGGTAGATCCACCAGAAGAACCCATTGGAGATGGGTATTTCCTTGATCCAAAGAGGACGCCGGAGCAAATGATCGGTGAGAATCCACAAATTAGTGGAGAAAGAGGGAGATCGCCGGAGAGGGTAGGAGAGCCGTGGTGGGGGGTGGGAGCGCCATCAATATTGAAGAATTACCTGTTGGATTGCCATGATAAAAATGCATATATTTCCTCGAATTGTTGTGATAACAATGTAGAGGAAACCCAACACTCCATGGAACAAGATGTGGTTTAATGGTGCTTCAAGGGATCCTACATCATCATCTATTGCGGTTTGCCTTGTGGCCAAGGCTTCAAAGGTATCTCCTACTTGAACCCCAATATGTCTCTTGATGATGATGTTGATGCTAATAATGATGAGGATAATGATGAAGAGAATGATAATGTTGCCTCCTTAAAATTAAGGGGGAAATGAATTTTTAAAGCTCTTCTTAAGAATAAAATTGCTCGTTCCAACTTCATGGAAATCATGTCTATTGCTATTGAGGGCAAGAATATATTGATGAGTTGGAATCTCGTCTTGAGGAGCATGAGGTCACCATTGATAAAATGGAAGGTCTGAGCGTGATTACGCTAATGAGATTGCGGACCTCTCTCAAGCTCTTGATCTTGAACAAACCACCAAGGAATCTCTTGAGGAGACTTTTGCTCTAGATTAATTATCTAGAGTGAAGGAATCTCATGATAGATCTTGAGGTGGCCAATGTTTTTGAAACTAAAAATGCTAAGCTTGAAGTTGCTCATGCTAGACTCCTTGAGGATTTTGAGCACCTCGAAAATGGCTCAAGGGTCATCAAGGGTGAGCTCATCAAACTCACCGAGTCTCATGATCAACTTGAAGCTTCTTATTAAAAGAGCTTGCCAAGTTGTCCTCTCCTATTGTTGTTAATGATGATGCTTGTGCTACTAACTATCTATTACTTGTGAAGCATCCATTTTGAAGGAGAACGTTGAGCTACGGGCTCAACTTGAGTTGCTATCTAGCAATTATGGGAAATTGGAAGAAAGCCATGAAAAGCTCTCAAGCTCTCATGATGATCTTCTAGTATCCCATAATGTGCTAAAGATAGCTCATGAGGCCATGCTTGCTAAGGTAACATCTAGTGAGCCTCATGTGGATACTAGCACTACTTCTAGTCAAAATGCTATATTGCCATGTGCTAGTCCTTGTAATTCATCTACTCACAATGTTGGTACATCTTGTGATGAATTGCTTTCCTTGCCTTGTTGCTCTAACGATGAAGCTTATACTTCCTCTAGTACTTGTGTTGAGACTAACCATGTAGAGGAAATCAAAGAGCTCAAGGCCCAAGTCACTTCTTTGAAGAAAGACTTGGAAAAGTGTCATGAAGGGAATTCACACTCAACAATATCTTGAGTGCAAAAATCCCCCAATGACAAAGGTGGACTTGGATTCAACTCCAATAAGAAGAAGAAGTCCAAGAGCAACAAAAGAAGGGCCAAGAACAAGTCAAGAATTCGGCCAAGATTATTGCTTCAAGTGCAAATTGAAGGGCATCATGTTAGATCTTGCCCTTTAGAAGAAGAGCCATTAGTGACAAGCAACAAGGGAAGGCCACAAGTTCACTCTCATTCTCAACCTCAAGTTGAAGAAAGGCCTCTTCCCAAGAAACTCAAGCTAATGCTTCTCAAGTTGAGAAATCAAGTGAGAAGAAAGTAAAGAGTAGACGTTGCTACCTATGTCGTGAAAAAGGTCACGTCGCTTCTTCATGCACAAATGGTACCTTATCCAACCCTATTCTAATTGATGATATCTATTCTCTTGGGAAGGATAAGGTTGGCAATGTGTTTGCCAAATTTGTTGGTGCTCAAAGTGGTGTCAAGAAAAGAACCATTTGGGTAGCCAAGCCTATTGTGACTAACCTCTTAGGACCCAACTTGGTTGGGGACCAACTAGCTCATACTTGATCAATAGGTGTTTGGAGGTCATTGGAGACTTGGCTACATTATGAAGAATTAAGGGGACTTCATCATTCTTATTGTCTCAAGCCAAGTCATTCGGATTATCAAGTTTCTATCTTATATCCAATGTTCCTCCTTGCGGTAACTCGCTTAAAGTGTTACATTGAAAGTTACTTGCCCCTTTGCATGTTTGGTTTTGTTCCTTGCATGTGTTTGTATATGTTGTGCTTCCAACTTGATTATCTTGAGCAATCAAGTATGTGTGTGTTGGTTTGCACATCATGTACGTGTGTGTCATGCGTTGAGCCTTTTGCATCTTGTTTATTTCTTAGTTGGCTCTTGTGAGAGATTAATGGAATATCCCATTATGGGGGACTGATGTGCTTTGTGCACCTCACAATCCTATAAATGTGTGTACATGAGTAATACCATCTAGTATTGATATTTCAAGATTATCTAGTCGCTATGTGGTATGTCTTCTCATGAGAAATTCAAATTATAAATAGTCCATTAATTATCTCTTGTTGGATCCTTTTATTTGCCTCTTCTTTAATCCTTAATTGGTATCACATTATGGGGGAGTAATATGCTATGTGTATATTACTAGCCTAGAAAATGTGTACATTTGAGATATTGTCACCTAGAGTTGATATTGTAAATTATCTTGTTCCTAGGTGGCATGTTAGCTCTACAAGTTGCAATTTGCTTTTTGTTTGGTGTGAAGATGATGTTGGATATCCTTGCTATCTACCACCGGGAATTATTTCCATTTACTTCTTGTCTTTTGACAATTGGTACTCACTTGTGTGGTAGAATTTATTGATCATCTTTACATTGGCTTTTGCTTTTATTTGCCTTTTCTCTTGCCAAGGAATGTATCAACTCCCTTTGTCTTCCATACCACTTGTGGATCTTGTTTATTTCTTGATCTTGTCTAGTGTTTTCTAGATATAGTGAAAGTGGTGATCCCACCTTGTGCATTTTGTATTCAAATGCAAATTCTCTATAATGCACTAGTCTTGGGGGAGCTATCCTATTTTCTATAAAACACTCTTGCGATCCTTATCAAGTGTGTGTTGGTGGAAGGCAAGCCGTTTCCATTTTGGTACTTTGTGCCATCATGAAACTTTGTAGAGAGCTTGGTTTGTTTGGAATCATCCTCTCTTTTGGGGGTTTGATATATTTTTTAGTGGGTATCAATGGATATCTCATTCCTTGATGTATCTTTCAATTGATATCCTCCGAGTGATGATTTATTCATTTGGTATCTTTTGTTCTCTTGGTATTTCTTTGTCATTTGGTATCGGTTCTTGAAAGTCTTGAGCATGCATATTAACTTCGTGTAGTATCTTTGGCATGCTTTCTTTCTTTGACCCAATATATAGGGGAAACTCCACCAAGTCTCAAATTGGATGAGATGTGCATGAAATTCATTTTCGTATCTATATGCACATTTTTATGTGGAGTTTGTCCTATGTATTGTTGGTTCTCTAACTCTTTGGTCCCAATGAGTTTGGGTGCCATTTTGTTTGTGTTGTTGTTCTAGGAATAATTGGAGATACATTGGATGCTCGGCTCACTCACGAGGAAGGTGTTGTCATCATGTGCTTATTGGAGTCGAGCTAGGATGATCAATGAACTACTATCTACCTTCAATTGGTATCTACTACATCCTTCCAATGTTAACTCAGTAACAAGTATCTTCATATTCTTCATGCACACATTTCTTGCATCAACCTTGTGTAGGTTGTATCATGGCATGTTATTCATTCATTCTTGTGATACTTGTTTCCTTTCTCAAAGAATCCCAACAATGATCTCTTGTTGCTAGTTGTGATGTATTTGATGGGTGTGTGGTAGGAATTCATTTATATACAATAAGACCATATCTAGCCATGTGCTATGCTTCCAAGCAAATATCTTATTGGTATATGTATGACCTCCCTTTGGATATCTTGTTCCTCGTGTTGTAACTATTTCGGTTGTGTACATCCTTCTTTGTAGATATATATCATCATGATTTCGTCTACCTAGAATCTTATACACTTGAGAGAAGTTGCATATATAGTTGATATCCTTTCTTTCACGTCCACCTTGTCTTTCTTATGTTATTTCTTTGGTGGCTCAGTGAAAGCTTTTGCCTTGAGTGCGTGTCTTCTATCGTTGCATCTTGATGCACTCTTGTGTGGTGAAGATTATTTTCCTCATGCTTATCTTTATGAGGCTTTTGCCATCTTAATTGGTATCCCTCGTCTTGATGAGGCTTTCATCTTCTATCTTCACCACGGGTTGTCACAAGCATAGGTTCTTTATATGCTTATTAGTAAGCTTGTGAACCCATTTGCTAGTTGTGTGTGGGAATGATAGGTCGTGCACCGTGTGCCTCATTCTTTCAAGACTTTATTGATGCTTAATGCTCATCCGTACATTAGTCTTCTCAAGTGCATTGCCTTGACTCACTCACATCATTTTGGTTGAGCCCATTCTTAAGTTGCCTCTTTTACTTGTTGCTCAACCATGTGTTTGTTGCAAGTACTAGGCTTTGTTTCCTATGCTCACTTGCACTTGTTGTAAGTTTCTATTGATTTTGGGGGAGCTATGATCCTATTTTGTGCACTTTGTATCCAAATACAAAAATTCTTATGTGTGCACAAATCGTGGGGAGCTTCTATAGTTTCCTTAGAACACTCCTCTGCTCATATCATAATATCCTTATGCATGTGGCTCGTAGGATCTTTGGTCTAGTTGGTTCAATTGATATCATTTGATTGCTTACTTCAATTGGTATCTTTTGATTGCTTGATTGCTTGTGTATCTCTTTGTTATGTCCTTGTGGCATATCATTCTTTAGCAATCTTTGTGCCTCAATATAGTTTGTGTCCCTCCAAGTATTTACCTTTGGATATGTTTATGGCATTCCACTCTCTTGTTGAGAAATACACAATTTATGGAGGAACACAATTTATTGGCCTTCTAAGCTTTTCTCCCATTTTGGCAATCGATGCCAATGGGGGAGAAGTTTCAGAGAGTTTTGTGGAGAAGTCTTCAGAGTTTTCTCCTTGCTTTGGTTTTGTTACTAAGCATTTGCATCTCATACGCATGCATTATTGGTTGTTGCATTTCATGGTGATGCATAATTCCTTGTATAAACTCTCTTGAAAGTGATTTTCATCAATTACCAAAATGGGGGAGATTGAAAGAACATGTGGTGCCCCCATGTTTGGTTTTGGTAATTGATGACAATCTCTATGGACTAATGGTTGCCTTGATTTATATTTGAAGGTTTTGTCCATAGGCTTTTCTTGGAGTACATGTGCTGGTTTCAAGGAGAGTTTGTGTCGACCAAGGTGCTATTCAAGGAATTACCTAAAGATTGGTCATGTGAGAGTTGAGCTTATTGCAAGCATGTCTTGAAGAAGAAGATTGTGTGATCATTCATGCTTACCTTCAAGGCATCATCCAAATGAAGAGAGTTGGAAAGGTTCAAGGTTGATCAAGACTAAGTCAAGAGTGAATCAAGTTGATCAAATCACAAAGCATAGAAGATGTACCGAGAGGGATCAAGTGATCCCATGGTATGGTAAGCATTGACCATTACGCTTTGTGTACTAACCCATAGTCTTCGTGAGAGTTCTTTGTGGGGTTAGGTTGCGGTGTGCATGTTCAAGTGATGCATCACAAAGAGATCAAGTGCTTGAATATTGCCATCCATTGTGGTGACAATGGACTTGTGAAGATGTGCCGAAAAGTGGCTCACCCATAATGGAGTATGGGGGAGCAATCTACTAGTCTTCACCGAGCCAACGCAATCAAGAAAGGTGGTCCTACTTGAGGAAGTCAAGATCATCTACATATAGCTCAAGTGGACTTTGTGCAAGGCAAAGGTTTGGCCTTGATAGGTTCTCTATTCTACCGGTCTCATGGTGGTAGTTTGGAGACCGGGTTATAGGACAGTTTGCCGTACTATCAAGGGGGGCTCTCAAGTGAGTAGCTTGATCGTATCGTTCGTAGAGAGCTCAAACCATTGCATGCTTGCATCATCTTTCTCGGTTCTTATTTGGTTCTATTTGTGAGTCTTAGAGCTTATGGTCATCTTGATGACAAGCTTGACTTCATCGAAAACGGAGTTCGCATGCATCTTCTATGATGTTTTCGGTGTTGGGGGTTTTACCGGTCTTATCTGAGGAAGGGTTCTCACCATTTTATTATGGTCCTTTTCTCATTTGCTTCTTATTGATATTTCTATCAAGATTGTGTTAGCCCATGTCGTTAGCTTTCCAACAAACTTGGTTTCGTTGAATTCGAAGTCCGTTTGCAGAAGTTGTGGCTGTTTTGGTAAAGGCTGCAGCGGTACTACCGCGGCTAGAGCGGATGTAATTTTTTACTACCGCGGCTCCTGAGCGGTAGTACCGCTCCCGAGCTGTACTACCGCGGCTCCTGAGTGGTAGTACCACTCCAGACCAAAATCTTGTGTTTTGCTTAGTGGTAGTAGGCACGGAAGTATTTTTTTGTACCGCTCGCAAGCAGTAGTACCGCTACCATTTGGTAGTACCGCTATCCCTAGCGGTAGTACCGTGAGGTCGAGCGGTAGTACCGTGAGGTCGAGCGGTAGTACCACTCCGGCGGTTCTACTGGCCTTTTTCCTCCTCGCTGTTGCTTTTCAAAGGGGTACTACCGCCCTAGCGGTAGTACGACGAGTGGTAGTACCACTTTGTGCGGGCTGTGAGCATAACAGTTGGATTTTTCCTCTCCTATAAAAGGGGGTCTTCTTCCCCAATGAACCTTATCCTTTGAGCTCGTGTTCTTCCCCCATTGTTGATCTTCTTTGACCTTGCTATCTCTCAATCCCTCCATGGATTCTTGATAGTTCTGGGGGGGGGGGGGGAAAAGGGGGGGGTCTAGATCCACATTTCACCACACTTGAAAGGATCGAGAAGAGGTGTCTAGAGGGGGGGGTGATTAGACACTAAGTGCCAAAAGTTGCAGTTTTTAATATTCTTAAGTTTAAGTGGAGTTTAAGCACAAGTTTAACAAAACACAATACATATCAGCAAGCATGCAATGAGTATATGAGCAGCGGAAGTAAAGCATGCAACTTGCAAGAATGTAAAGGAAGGGTTTGGAGTATTCAAACGCAATTGAGACACGGATGTTTTTGTCGTGGTTCCGATAGGTGGTGCTATCGTACATCCACGTTGATGGAGACTTCAACCCACGGAGGGTAACGGTTGCGCGAGTCCACGGAGGGCTCCACCCACGAAGGGTCTGAAGAAGCAACCTTGTCTATTCCATCACGGCCGTCGCCCACGAAGGACTTGCCTCACTAGCGGTAGATCTTCATGAAGTAGGCGATCTCCTTGCCCTTACAAACTCCTTGGTTCAACTCCACTCCACTTGTCGGAGGCTCCCAAGTGACACCTAGCCAATCTAGGAGACACCACTCTCCAAGAAGTAACAAATGGTGTGTTGATGATGAACTCTTGCTCTTGTGCTTCAAATGATAGTCTCCCCAACACTCAACTCTCTCTCACAGGATTTGGATTTGGTGGAAAAGAAGATTTGAGTGGAAAGCAACTTGGGGAAGGCTAGAGATCAAGATTCATATGGTTGGAATGGAATATCTTGACCTCAACACAAGTGTAGGTGGTTCTCTCTCAGAAAATGTGTATTGGAAGTGTAGGTATGTTCTGATGGCTCTCTCCACGAATGAAGAGTGGGTGGAGGGGTATATATAGCCTCCACACAGAATCTAACCGTTACACACAATTTGCCAAACTCGGTGGGACCGATTGGTAAACTCGGTCAGACCGATTCAGCAAACCTAGTGACGTTAGGATTTTCGGTGGGACAACTGGATCAACTCGGTGGGACCGATGTGCTAGGGTTAGGGTAAATCCAAAACTCGGTTTGACCGATTACTCAAACTCGGTGGGACCGATTTGGGTAATAAGTGAAACAGAGAGTTGGCAAGCAAACTCGGTGGGGCCGATTGCATATCTCGGTGGGACCGAAAATATTGCAATAGGTAACAGAGAGTTTGCAAGCCCATCTCGGTGAGACCGAGATCCCATCGGTGAGACCGAACTGATTAGGTTTTCTGGCAGTGGCTACGACATCTGAAACTCAGTGGCGCCGGATAGATAGAATCGGTGGGGCCGAGTTTGACTTTTGGTTTAGGTCATATGTGGATGTGGGAAGGTAGTTGAGGGTTTTGGAGCATATCACTAAGCACCTTGAGCAAGCAAGCCATTAAGCAACACCTCATCCCCTCTTGATAGTATTGGCTTTTCCTATAGACTCAATGTGATCTTGGATCACTAAAATAGAAAATGTAGAGTCTTGATCTTGAAGCTTGAGACAATCCTTTGTCCTTAGCATCTTGAAGAGGTTCCACATCCTCTAGTCAATGCCACTCCATTGTTGAACTTATCTGAAACATACTAGGTAAAAGTGTTAGTCCAACAAGAGATATGTTGACATTAATTACCAAAACCACCCAGGGAGCACTTGTGCTTTGACACTTTCTCCTCTATGCGAGGGGAACCCCTTGGATCTAGATCTTGGAGTTCTTGATGTTCTCCTTCTTGTTCTTCCTCTCATTTCCCTCCCTAGCATTAGTTGTTTTGGTGGATTTGGGAGAGAAGGACTTGGGAACTCCGTGTGCCCTTTCCATTGCATTTGGTGCATAGGTTTGAGTTATCCACGGTGATACGTGGAAGTTACAAGTTGAGAAGCTTATTACTCTTGGGTGCTTGGCCGCCCTAGACAGTTGGTGGTGTTCAGAGCTCAATCATTGTGGTGTAAAGCTTCGGGCAAGCGTCGGGGTCTCCAATTAGGTTGTGGAGATCTCCCCGAGCAATTTGACAGGTTCCAATAACCGCCCCCAAGGGTTGCCAAAGTGTACAGGTTCGGTGACCGCCCCCAAGGGTTGCCATTTGTACGGGTTCGGTGACCGCCCTCAAGGGTCCCTTAGTGGAATCACGGCATCTTTCATTGTGCGAGGGTGTGAGGAGATTATGGTGGCCCTAGTGGCTTCTTGGGGAGCATTGTGCCTCCACACCGCTCCGAACAGAGATTAGCATCCGCAAGGGTGTGAACTTTTGGATACATCATCATCCTCGCGTGCCTCGGTTATCTCTTACCCGAGCCCTTTACTTATGCACTTTACTTTGTGATAGCCATATTGTTTCTTGGCATATATCTTGCTATCACTTTGTTGTTTATCTTGCTTAGCATAAGTTGTTGGTGCACATAGGTGAGCCTAGTGTTTGTTGGTTTTGTGCTTGTCAAATTAACCGCTAGGTTTATTCTGCATTTGTTCAAGCCTAAACCGTAATTATTTTAAAGCGCCTATTCACCCCCTCTAGGAAACATCCTCGATCTTTCACTAGCCTTCGCCTGTACTAAGTGGGGATTCTGCTTGTACATCAAAAACCTTGAACCCAAAGTTATTCCAGATGAGTCCACCATATCTAACTATATTCGGTATTATCCTGTCGTCCTAAGTAAATTTGCATGTGCGACCTCTAAAAAATTCTAAAAAATTATCCGTTTTGTGTGCCTAGATCGTTCATGGAACGACAGGAGGTGGTCGGTATCTTCCATGCTAAGCGGTTATTCTCAGGTCGAGTGTTTATTCACTCGCCATCGCACGAGAAAAGGGTGGTAATAGGGATGCCCAGTCCCAAACTGCAAAATATAAAAAGAGTTCATTGCTCGAATAATCAAACACAAACTCCCAATGGAGTCAAAACCTTTACTTTTATCACTTGGGAACCGCCACTAGCCTGTTTAGCATGGGAGATATTGATAAATGATAGAAGTGAAGTAAATGAGAAGGGTGCATGTCTCAAAATATCATTTATCTCTGTTTTAAAAATTTGAGCTCTGGCACCTCTGCAAATCACTGCTTCCCTTTGCGAAGGGACTATCTATTTACTTTTATGTTGTGTCATCACCTTCTAAAACAAGAGCTAGAAACTGAGAGAGCACAACTGTCATGACTTCTGCATTGTGTGTAGCTAATGTTGGGTGCATCATGACTGGATCTTTTCTACTATGAATTACAATGTTTAGTCGCTGCTTGGACTTTGGACGTGCTCTGCATTTATGTTTTGCAATCTCAGAAAGGGCTAGCGAGATACCACTATTGTCATATTATATCATGGTTTTTTTGACAACGTGTTACCGTTCGAGATGTCTTATTATTGCTCGCTAGTTGATTATGTCATTGACATGAGTTAATATAATCTTTAAGAGTTATTGTCGGCATGGTTAGTTATAATGTTGGCAGAAAACCTGGGTGCTGTTTAAGTTTATTTATGCAAACAAGAGCAAAAGGGATCGTAAAAGTTTTTTTACTTTCAGTTCATCAACTGAATTGCTTGAGGACAAGCAAAGGTTTAAGCTTAGGGGAGTTGATATGTCTCCAACGTATCCACTTTTCCTAATGCTTTTCCTCTTGTTTTGGACTCTAATTTGCATGATTTGAATGAAACTAACCCCGGACTGACGCTGTTTTCAGCAGAACTACCATGATGTTGTTTTTGTGCAGAAATAAAAGTTTTCAGAATGGAACGAAACTTTGCGGGGAATTTTTATATAATATATAATAATTTTTGGAGCCAAGACCTACCGAAGGGGGGCACCTGGGTGGGCACAACCCACTAGGGCACGCTCCCCTCACCAGGCGCACCCAGGTGGGTTTTCCCCACCTGGTGGCCCTGCAGACCCTGAAACCAACGCCATAACATCCTATTTTCAGAGAAAAAAATCAGGGAGAAATAATTACCGCGATCCACAAGACAGAGCCGCCGCCAAGCCCTGTTCTTCCTCGGGAGGGAAGTTCTGGAGTACGTTTGGGGCTCCGGAGAGGGGGATCTTCATTCTTCGTCATCACCAACCCTTCTCCATCGCCAATTCCATGATGCTCCCCACCAGAAGTGAGTAATTCCTTCGTAGGCTCTCTGGTCGATGAGGAGGGATGAGATTCATCATGTAATCGAGTTAGTTTTGTTAGGGCTTGATCCCTAGTATCCACTATGTTCTTAGATTGATGTTTCTATGACTTTGCCATGCTTAATGCTTGTCACTTTGTGCCCGGGTGCCATGACAGATCTAAACAATTTATGTTATCACCATTATATTCATGTTATAGATCCAATCTTGCAAGTTATAGTCACCTACTATGTGTTATGATCCGGTAACCCTAGAGTGACAATAACCGGGACTTCTTCCGGTGATTACCGTAGTTTGAGGAGTTCAAGTATTCACTATGTCTTAATGCTTTGTTTTGGTTCTCTATTAAAAGGAGGCCTTAATATCCCTTAGTTTCCAATATGGACCCCGCTGCCACGGGAGGGTAGGACAAAAGATGTCATGCAAATTCTTTGAATAAAGCATGTATGACTATTTATGGAATACATGCCTACATTACATCGATGAACTGGAGCTAGTGCCGTATCGCCCTAGGTTATAACTATCTCATGATGAATATCATCCAACAAGTCACAGATCTAATGCCTACGAATTTATCCTATATTTTTCTGCTAAGTTACTACTTCTATCATCACTGTTACACTTGCTAGAAAACTATTTCTATTACTGTTACCGCTACTATTGCTGCTGGTACTATTACCAAAACTATCATACTACTGTGCAACTGGTCACTTTGTTGTAGATAATTAATCTCCAGGTGTGGTTGAATTGTGAACTCAGCTACTAATACCTTCAAATATTCTTTGGCTCCCCTTGTGTCGAATCTATAAATTTGGGTTGAATACTCTACCCACGAAAACTGTTGTGATCCCCTATACTTGTTGGTTATCATACCGGGATGTGCAATGAATCAAGAGTGACATGTATGAAAGAATTATAAATGGTGGCTTTGCCACAAATGCTATTTCAACTGCATGATCATGCAAAGCAATATGACAATGATGAAGCATGTCATAATAAACGGAATGGTGGAAGTTGCATGGCAATATATCTCAGAATGGCTATGGAAATGCCATAATAGGTAGGTATGGTGGTTGTTTTGAGTAAGGTATATGGTGTGTTTATGGTACCGGCGAAAGTTGTGCGGTACTAGAGAGGCTAGCAATGGTGGAAGGGTGAGAGTGCGTATAATCCATGGACTCAACATTAGTCATAAAGAACTCACATACTTATTGCAAAAATCTATTAGTCATTGAAACAAAGTACTACGCGCATGCTCCTAGGGGGGTAGATTGGTAGGAAAAGGCCATCGCTCGTCCCCGACCGCCACTCATAGATGGTATCTCGCTAGCCCTTTCTGAGACCACAAAACATAAATGCAGAGCAACTTTAAAGATCAAGGACTGACTAGACATTGTAATTCATGGTAAAAGAGATCCAGCCAAGTCATACTCAATGTAAACTAATAGTAATGAATGCAAATGACATCGGTGCTCTCCAACTGGTGCTTTTTAATAAGAGGATGATGACTCAACATAAAAGTAAATAGATAGGCCCTTCGCAGAGGGAATCAGGGATTTGTAGAGGTGCCAGAGCTCGGTTTTGAAACAGAGGTGAATAATATTTTGAGCGGTATACTTTCATTGTCAACATAACAACCAAGAGATGGCAATATCTTCCATGCTACACACATTATAGGCGGTTCCCAAACAGAATGGTAAAGTTTATACTCCCCCTCCACCAACAAGCATCAATCCATGGCTTGCTCGAAATAATGAGTGCCTCCAACTAACAAGAGTCCTAGGGGGAGTTTTGTTTGCAATTATTTTGTTTTGATTTGCATAAATCATGGGACTGGGCATCCCAGTGACCAACCACTTTCTCGTGAGTGAGGAGCGGAGTCCACTCCTCTTGAGAATAACCCGCCTAACATGGAAGATACGGACAACCCCAATTGATACACGAGCTATTCGAGCATACAAAACAGAATGTTTATTTGAAGGTTTAGAGTTTGGCACATACAAATTTACTTGGAACGGCAGGTAGATACCATATATAGGTAGGTATAGTGGACTCATATGGAACAACTTTGGGGTTTATGGAGTTGGATGCACAAGCAGTATTCCCGCTTTGTACAGGTGAAGGCTAGCAAAAGACTGGGAAGCGACCAGCTAGAGAGCGACAACAGTCATGGACATGCATTAAAATTAATCAACACCGAATGCAAGCATGAGTAGGATATAATCCACCATGAACATAAATATCGTGAAGGCTATGTTGATTTTGTTTCAACTACATGCGTGAACATGTGCCAAGTCAAGTCACTTAAATCATTTAGAGGAGGATACCACCCTATCATACCACATCACAACCATTTTAATATCATGTTGGCACGCAAGGTAAACCATTATAAGCTCCTAGCTAATCAAGCATGGCACACGAAACTATGATCTCTAGTTGTCATTGCAAACATGTTTATTCATAATAGGCTGAATCAGGAACGATGAACTAATCATATTTACAAAAACAAAAGAGGTCGAGTTCATACCATCTTTTCTCATCTCAGTCATTCCATCATATATCGTCATAATTGCCTTTCACTTGCACAACCGAACGATGTTGATAATAATAATAGTGCACGTGCATTGGACTAAGCTGGAATCTGCAAGCATTCAATAAACAGGAGAGGACAAGGCAATATGGGCTCTTTTGTCAGATCAACAATAATGCATATAAGAGCCGCTTCAACAATTTAATTATGGTCTTCTCCTATCGACCCCCAAAGAAAAGAAAATAAATAAAACTATTTACACGGGAAAGCTCCCAACAAGCAAAAGAAGAACAGGAAATATTTTTGGGTTTTCTTTTTAATTACTACTACAAGCATGGAAAGTAAACTAATTAAAAGCTACAACTAATTTTTTTGGTTTTTCTTAAGGTTTATTAAACACACAAGAAGAAAGCATAAAAAGGAAAATAAACTAGCATGGATGATACAATGAAAAAGTATGAGCACCGACATATAGCAATGAGTGTGTGAACATGAATATAATTTCGGTGGGAAATACGTACTCCCCCAAGCTTAGGATTTTGGCCTAAGTTGGTCTATGGCCACGGCTGGCCTGGCGGATATCCATAGTAATAGTTGGGTTCGTACTGAGATGCAGCGGCTATCACCTCCTGAGCTGCAGCGTGGCGACGAGCGGCCTCTGACCTCCTCTCGTACTCATCTGCCTCCTCTCTGGTAATAACATATCTTCCTTTTGCCTGATAATCAAATAAGGCAGGAGCAGGGAGAGTAATACGGACAACACGACGTCTGTCAAAGATTAAGCGATACTGGAGATGTGATTCATTCCTCTCGACAAACTGGTGGTGAACCATAGCCTCATAATCCAAATAAGCAGGAGGGAACTCAATATCATCTTCACGTATGGCTATACCAAGAAAATTAGCTATGCGGGTTGCATAAATTCCACCAAAGAAAACTCCATTAAATCTCTTAAGATGCAACCTACGTGCAACAATGGCTTGCAAATTATAAGATTTATCTCCTAACACAACACTCCTAAGAATACTGAGGTCAGGGACACACATGTGACATGCCTCATCTTTACCATTAATGCATCTACCTATGAAGAGAGCAAAATAATGTATAGTAGGAAAGTGAATGCTCCCTATGGTAGCTTGTGTTATATCTCTAGATTCCCCCACAGTTATACTAGTAAGAAAATCTCTAAATTCAGATTTGCGAGGTTCCCTGACACTACCCCATTGTGGAAATTTGCAAGCAGTGTAGAATCCTCTAAGTCCACAGTGTAAGAATTTTCATAAAGATCAAACAGGACAGTTGGAGAATTACGTGAAGATGAAAATTCAAACCTCCTCACAAAGGAACTAGTGAGATAGTGATACTGGCGACACTTTTCTTCCTCGAAGCTCACAAGATCAGCGTTACGCAAATATGCGTTAAATTCTTCCTTAATTCCCGCTCGATCCATAAAGTTTTCCGAAGGCCATTCACAAGGACGCACTGGAGCGTCTCTTGGTGGGTCTTCATCAGCATCACGCATTGCAAGCCTGGGTCCTTGCTTCCTTGAAGAACCACCTTGGTACATTTTCCTAAGCATATTTCTTCCTCTGAAAAATTTCTGAAATTTTTAGTAACTTCAAACAAAAGTGAACCAAGCTCAACAGAATTGATAGCAACAACTCCTACAAGTGCCTAGAGCCTATATCATGCATTAGAACTACTTTTGACCATATAAATTTGACATGCAAGCTCAAGAACATGGTCACCTAGGCAGCACAAATTTGCAATGAATAAAGCACTAGAACAAAAACTAATTGGACCAATGGAGGAGTCACATACCAAGGAACAATATCCCCAAGCAGTTTTGTGAGAGGTGCTTTGAGCAAGGAGATCGAAAATCGCAACAAAATGAGCTAGAACTCGTGCTTGAGCTGGATATTCGTGTTTGTGGGAGGAAGAAGAAGTGTGTGGGTGCAGGAATATGTGGAGGAGGGCCATCATGGGCCCACGAGGCAGGGCGCCATCCACCCTCGTGGCAGGTGGATGCCCCTCCTGCTGTGTTCTCAGTGCCAAATATTCTCAAATATTCCAGAAAAAATCATATTTAAATTTCAGGGCATTTGGAGAACTTTTATTTTCGGGGTATTTTTATATTACATGGATAATTCAGATAACAGACAGAAAATACTATTTTTATTTTATTTAAAATAAATAACAGCAAGTAAAAGGAGGGTACAGAAGGTTGTGCCTTCTAGTTTCATCCATCTCATGCTCATCAAAAGGAATCCACTAACAAGGTTGATCAAGTCTTGTTAACGAACTCATTCCGAATAACATGGAACCGGAGAAATTTCGAATACACTATGTTACCTCAACGGGGATATGCACATCCCCAATAATAAGAATATCATATTTATTTTTGACAGTAGGAAGAGGAAATTCAAAACCTCCAAATATAATCGATGGAATTTTTCCAATAGAGTTGATACTCTGAACTTGAGGTTGTTTCCTCGGAAAGTGTACCGTATGCTCATTACTATTAACATGAAAAGTGACATTGCCTTTGTTGCAATCAATAACAGCCCCTGCAGTATTCAAAAAGGGTCTTCCAAGAATAATAGACATGCTATCGTCCTCGGGAATACCAAGAATAACAAAGTCCGTTAAAATAGTAACATTTGCAACCACAACAAGCACACCCTCACAAATACCGACAGGTATAGCAGTTGATTTATTAGCCATTTGCAAAGATATTTCAGTAGGTGTCAACTTATTCAAATCAAGTCTACGATATAAAGAGAGAGGCATAACACTAACACCGGCTCCAAGATCACATAAAGCAGTTTTAACATAGTTTCTTTTAATGGAGCATGGTATAGTGGGTACTCCTGGATCTCCAAGTTTCTTTGGTATTCCACCTTTAAAAGTGTAATTAGCAAGCATGGTGGAAATTTCAGCTTCCGGTATCTTTCCTTTATTAGTAACAATATCTTTCATATACTTAGCATAAGGATTCATTTTTAGCATATCAGTTAATCACATATGCAAAAAGATAGGTCTAATCATTTCAGCAAAGTGCTCAAAATCCTCATCATCCTTTTTCTTGGATGGTTTGGGAGGAAAAGGCATGGGTTTCTGAACCCAAGGCTCTCTTTCCTTACCGTGTTTCCTATCAATGAAGTCTCTCTTATCATAACGTTGATTCTTTGACTGTGGGTTATCAAGATCAACAGCAGGTTCAATTTCTATATCATTATCATTACTAGGTTGAGCATCAATATGAACATTATCACTAGGTTCATGTTCATTACCAGATTATGTTTCAGCATCAAAAATAGAGATATCATTTGGATTCTCAGGTGGTTCAGCAATAGGTTCACTAGAAGCATGCAAAGTCCTATCATTTTTCTTTTTCTTCCTTTTAGAAGGACTAGGTGCATCTATATTATTTCTCTAAGAATCTTGCTCAATTCTCTTAGGGTGGCCTTCAGGATACAAAGGTTCCTAAGTCATCTTACCACCTCTAGTCATAACGCTAACAACATTATCATTATTCTTACTATTCAATTCATTGAGAAAATCATTTTGAGCCTTAAGTACTTGTTCTACTTGAGTGGTAACCATAGAAGCATGTTTACTAATAAGTTTAAGTTCACCTTTGACATTAGCCATATAATCACCCAAGTGTTCAAGCATATATGAATTGTATTTCAATTGTCTAGCAAAATAAGCATTGAAGTCTTCTTGCTTAACCATAAATTTATCAAACTCATCTAAGCATGGGCTAGCAAACTTAGTAAATGGGATTTCAGCTTTATCATATCTATAGAGAGAATTTACCTTTACTACCTGTGTTGGGTTATCAAGACCATGAGTTTCTTCAATAGGTGAAGGATCAAGATCATATGTTTCTTCAATAGGAGGTAATTTCTTAACATCTTCAGCTTTAATACCCTTTTCTTTCATAGATTTCTTTGCCTCTTGCATATCTTCAGGACTGAGAAATAGAACACCTCTCTTCTTCGGAGCTGGTTTAGGAATAGGATTAGGAAGTGTCCAATTATTTTCATTTGTCAACATATTATTCAATAGAATTTCAGCTTCATCCGGTTTTCTTTCCCTGAAAATAGAACCAGCACAACTATCCAGGTAATCTCTGGAAGCATTGATTAGTTCATTATAAAAGATATCAAGTATTTCATTTTTCTTAAGAGGATGATCAGGCGAAGCATTAAGTAACTTGAGAAGCCTCCCCAAGCTTGTGGGAGACTCTCTTCTTCAATTTGCACAAAATTATATATATATCCCTTAAGGCAACTTGTTTCTTATGAGCAGGGAGATATTTAGCAGAGAAGTAATAAATCATATCCTGGGGACCACGCACACAACCAGGATCCAGAGAATTAAGCCATATCTTAGCATCACCCTTTAATGAGAACAAAAATATCTTAAGGATATAAAAGTAACGAGTTCTCTCATCATTAGTGAACAGGGTGGCCATATCATTTAATTTAGTAAGATGTGCCACAACAGTTTCAGATTCATAGCCATGAAAAGGATTAGATTCAACCAAAGTAATTATATCAGGATCAATAGAGAATTCATAGCAGGGGGTCAGATTTCATTCTAGCATTAAGAGATTGTTGCTTCCATTTAGCTAATAACCTCTTGAGTTCGTATCTATCTTTGCAAGCTAAAATAGCTAAAGCAGCTTCTTTTTCAAAAACATAACCCTCAGGAATAATAGGTGATTCATATTCATTAGAGGGAGAGTCTTCATCATCACTTTCATCAATATTATCAGATTCAATATTTTCATTCTCTCTAACCCTAGCAAGTTGTTCATCAAGAAATTCACCAAGTGGCACAGTAGTATCAAGCATAGAAGTAGTTTCATCATAAGTATCATGCATAGCAGAAGTGGCATCATCAATAACATGTGACATATCAGAACGAATAGCAGAAGCAGGTTTAGGTGTCGCAAGCTTACTCAAAACAGAAGGTGAATCAAGTGCAGAGCTAGATGGCAGTTCGTTACCTCCCCTCGTAGTTGAGGGATAAATCTTGGTTTTTGGATCTCTCAAGTTCTTCATAATGATAAGCAGATATAAATCCCAAGTGACTCAAAGAATAAAGCTATGCTCCCCGGCAATGGCGCCAGAAAATAGTCTTGATAACCCACAAGTATAGGGGATCGCAACAGTTTTCGAGGGTAGAGTATTCACCCCAAATTTATTGATTCGACACAAGGGGAGCCAAAGAATATTCTCAAGTATTAGCAGCTAAGTTGTCAATTCAACCACACCTGGAAACTTAATATCTGTAGCAAAGTGTTTAGTAGCAAAGTAATATGATAGTAGTTGTAACGGTGGCAAAAGGTAATGATAGAAAAAGTAATGTTTTTGGTATTTTGTGGTGATGATAGCAATAGCAACGGAAAAATAAATAAGCGAAGAACAATATATGGAAAGCTCGTAGGCAATGGATCGGTGATAGAGAATTATGCTGGATGCGGTTCATCATGTAACAGTCATAACCTAGGGTGACACAGAACTAGCTCCAATTCATCAATGTAATGTAGGCATGTATTCCGAATATAGTCATACGTGCTTATGGAAAAGAACTTGCATGACATCTTTTGTCCTACCCTCCCGTGGCAGCGGGGTCCTAGCAGAAACTAAGGGATATTAAGGCCTCCTTTTAATAGAGTACCGGACCAAAGCATTAACACATAGTGAATACATGAACTCCTCAAACTACGGTCATCACCGGTAAGTATCCTGATTATTGTCACTTCGGGGTTAACGGATCATAACATATAATAGGTGACTATAGACTTGCAATATAGGATTAAGAACTCTCATATATTGATGAAAACATAATAGGTTCAGATCTGAAATCATGGCACTTGATACGTCTCCAACGTATCTATAATTTTTGATTGCTCCATGCTATATTATCTTTGGACATTATTGGGATTTATTATCCACTTCTATATTATTTTTGGGACTAACCTATTAACCGGAGGCCCAGCCCAGAATTGCTGTTTTTTGCCTGTTTTAGGGTTTTGAAGAAAAGGAATATCAAACGGATTCCAAACGGAATGAAACCTTCGGGAACGTGATTTTCTCAACAAACAAGACCCGGGAGACTTGGACCCTATGTCAAGACACAAAAGAGGAGGCCACGAGGTAGGGGGGCGCGCCTACCCCCCAGGCACGCCCTCCACCCTCGTGGGCCCCCTGTTGCTCCACCGACGTACTCCTTCCTCCTATATATACCTATGTACCCCCAAACGATCAGATACAGAGCCAAAAACCTAATTCCACCACTGCAACTTTCTGTATCCACGAGATCCCATCTTGGGGCCTGTTCCGGAGCTCCGCCGGAGGGGGCATCGATCACGGAGGGCTTCTACATCAACACCATAGCCTCTCCGATGAAGTGTGAGTAGTTTACCTCAGACCTACGGGTCCATAGTTATTAGCTAGATGGCTTCTTCTCTCTTTTTGGATCTCAATACAATGTTCTCCCCCTCTCTTGTGGAGAACTATTCGATGTAATCTTCTTTTTGCGGTGTGTTTGTTGAGACCGATGAATTGTGGGTTTATGATCAAGTCTATCTATGAATAATATTTCAATCTTCTCTGAATTCTTTTATGTATGATTGGTTATCTTTGCAAGTCTCTTCGAATTATCAGTTTGGTTTGGCCTACTAGATTGATCTTTCTTGCAATGGGAGAAGTGCTTAGCTTTGGGTTCAATCTTGCGGTGTCCTTTCCCAGTGACAGTAGGGGTAGTAAGGCACATATTGTATTGTTGCCATCGAGGATAACAAGATGGGGTTTTCATCATATTGCATGAGTTTATCCCTCTACATCATGTCATCTTGCTTAAGGCGTTACTCTGTTTTCATTAACTTAATACTCTAGATGCATGCTGGATAGCGGTCGATGAGTGGCGTAATAGTAGTAGATGCAGGCAGGAGTCGGTCTACTTGTCTCGGACGTGATGCCTATATACATGATCATACCTAGATATTCTCATAACTATGCTCAATTCTGTCAATTGCTCAACAGTAATTTGTTCACCCACCGTAGAATACTTATGCTCTCGAGAGAAGCCACTAGTGAAACCTATGGCCCCCGGGTCTATCTTTATCATATTAATCTCCTACTACTTAGTTATTTCCTTTGCTTTTTTACTTTGCCTTTATTTTACTTTGCATCTTTATCACAAAAATACCAAAAAATATTATCTTATCATATCTATCAGATCTCACTCTCGTAAGTGGCCGTGTAGGGATTGACAACCCCTATTCGCGTTGGTTGCGAGGATTTATTTGTTTTGTGCAGGTACGAGGGACTTGCGCGTAGCCTCCTACTGGATTGATACCTTGGTTCTCAAAAACTGAGGGAAATACTTACGCTACTTTGCTGCATCATCCCTTCCTCTTCGGGGAAAACCAACGCAGTGCTCAAGAGGTAGCAAGAAGGATTTCTAGCACCGTTATCAGGGAGGTCTACGCAAAAGTCAACATACCAAGTACCCATCACATACCCTTATCTCCCGCATTACATTATTTGCCATTTGCCTCTCATTTTCCTCTCCCCCACTTCACCCTTGCCATTTTATTTGACCCCTCTCTCTATCCTCCATCTCTTTCTCTATTTGCCTCTTTTTGCCCGCTTGCTTTTTGTTTGCTTGTGTGTTAGTTGCTTGCCTAGCACGATGGCTCAAGATAATACTAAATTATGTGACTTCATCAATACCAACAACAATGATTTTATTAGAACTCCGATTGCTCCTCTTACCGTGGCTGAATCTTGTGAAATTAATACTGCTTTGCTGAATCTTGTCATGAAAGATCCGTTTTCCGGCCTTCCTAGTGAAGATGGCGCTACCCATCTAAATAGCTTCGTAAATTTGTGTGATATGCAAAAGAAGAAATATGTGGATAATTATATTGTTAAATTGAAGCTATTTCCTTTTTCGCTTAGAGATCGTGCTAAAGCTTGGTTTTCGACTTTGCCTAAAAATAGTATTGATTCATGGAATAAGTGCAAATATGCTTTTATCTCTAAGTATTTTCCTCCGGCTAAGATCATCTCTCTTAGAAATGATATTATGAATTTTAAGCAACTTGATCATGAACATGTTGCACAAGCGTGGGAGAGAATGAAACTAATGATACGTAATTGCCCTACTCATGGTATAAATTTGTGGATGATTATACAAAAAATTTATGCCGGATTGAATTTTGCTTCTAGCAATCTTTTAGATTTTGCCGTGGGAGGCACTTTTATGGAAATCACTTTAGGAGAAGCTACTAAACTCCTAGATAATATTATGTTTAATTATTCTCAATGGCATACTAAAAGATCTACTAATAAAAAGGTGCATGCGATAGAAGAAATTAATGTTTTGAGTGGAAAGATGGATGAACTTGTGAAATTATTTGGTAATAAGAGTGTTTCTTCTGATCCTAATGATATGCCCTTGTCTACTTTGATTGAGAATAATAATGAATCTATGGATGTGAATTTTGTTGGTAGGAACAATTTTGGTAACAACGCGTATAGAGGAAATTTCAACCATAGGCCTTATCCTAGTAATCCCTCTAATAATTATGGTAATTCCTACAACAATTCTTATGGAAATTATAATAAGATGCCCTCTGATTTTGAATCTAATATTAAAGAATTTATTACTTCGCAAAAGAATTTCAATGCTTTGATTGAAGAAAAATTGCTTAAGATTGATGATTTGGCTAGGAACGTTGATAGAATTACTCTTGATGTTGATTCTTTGAAACTTAGATCTATCCCACCTAAGCATGATTTCAATGAGTCTCTCAAAGCCATGAGAATTTCCATTGATGAGTGCAAAGAAAGAACCGCTAGGATGCGTGCTAAGAAAGATGCCTTTATAAGAGCGTGTTCTTCTAGTTCCTATGAAAATAAAGATGAAGATCTAAAAGTTATTGATGTGTCCCCTATTAAATCTTTGTTTTGAAATATGAATCTTGATAATTATGGGACTAAGTATTATCAACCTTTACCTAGAAGGTGTTCCAAGAATTCTGAATTTTTTGATCTTGATGCTAAAATTGATAAAAGTGGGATTGAAGAAATTAAAACCCTAGATGTTGCTAAACCCACTATTATGGATTTCAAGGAATTTAACTATGAAAATTGCTCTTTGATTGATTGTATTTCCTTGTTACAATCCGTGCTAAATTCTCCTCATGCTTATAGTCAAAATAAAGCGTTTACTAAACATATCGTTGATGCCTTGATGCAATCTTATGAAGAAAGACTTGAATTGGAAGTTTCTATCCCTAGAAAGCTTTATGATGAGTGGGAACCAACTATTAAAATTAAAAATAAAGATCATGAATGCTATGCTTTATGTGATTTGGGTGCTAGTGTTTCCATGATTCCAAAGACTTCATGTGATTTGTTAGGTTTCCATGATTTTGATGATTACTCTTTAAACTTGCACCTTGCAGATTCCACTATTAAGAAACCTATGGGAAGAATTAATGATGTTCTTATTGTTGCAAATAGGAAGTATGTAACCGTAGATTTTATTGTTCTTGACATAGATTGCAATCCTTCATGTCCTATTATTCTTGGTAGACCTTTCCTTAGAACGATTGGTGCAATTATTGATATGAAGGAAGGAAATATTAGATTCCAATTTCCATTAAGGAAAGGCATGGAACACTTTCCTAGAAAGAAAATTAAATTACCTTATGAATCTATTATGAGAGCCACTTATGGATTGCCTACCAAAGATGGCAATACCTAGATCTATCCTTGCTTGTTATGCCTAGCTAGGGGCGTTAAACGATAGCGCTTGTTGGGAGGCAACCCAATTTTATTTTTATTACTTGCTTTTTGGTCCTGTTTAGTAATATATAATTTTTATATCCTCTTTTTTGGTTGTGTTTTTTGTGTTTAATTAGTATTTGTGCCAAGTAGAACCGTTGGGAAGACTTGGGGAAAGTCTTGTTACACTTGCTGTAAAAACAGAAACTTTAGCGCTCACGAGAACTGCTGTCATTTTTATTTGGAAAATGATATTTGGTTAATTCTTTTTGAAGATGATTAATAGATTAATTCCTCACGTCTATCAATTTATTTTAGAATTTTTGGGGTTCCAGATCTTTCTCTAGATACAGATTACTACAGACTGTTCTGTTTTTGACAGATTCTGTTTTTCGTGTGTTGTTTGCTTATTTTGATGAATCTATGGCTAGTAAAATAGTTTATAGAACATATAGAAGTTGGAATACAGTAGTTATAACACCAATATAAATAAATAATGAGTTCATTACAGTACCTTGAAGTGGTCTTTTATTTTCTTTCGCTAACGGAGCTCACGAGATTTTCTACTTTAAGTTTTGTGTTGTGAAGTTTTCATGTTTTGGGTAAAGATTTGATGGATTATGGAACAAGGAGTGGCAATAGACTAAGCTTGGGGATGACCATGGCACCCCAAGATAATCTGAGGACACCTAAAAGCCAAAGCTTGGGGATGCCCCGGAAGTCATCCCCTCTTTCGTCTACTTCTATCGGTAACTTTACTTGGAGCTATATTTTTATTCGCCACATGATATGTGTTTTGCTTGGAGCGTCCTGTATGATTTAAGTATTTATTTGTTAGTTTACCACAATCATCCTTGCTGTACACACCTTTTGAGAGAGCCATACATGATTTGAAATTTGTTAGAATACTCTATGTGCTTCGCTTATATCTTTTGAGTTATATAGTTTTGCCCTAGTGCTTCACTTATATCTTTTAGAGCACGGCGGTGGATTTGTTTTATAGAAACTATTGATCTCTCATGCTTCACTTAGATTATTTTGAGAGTCTTAAATAGCATGGTAACTTTCTTAAAATCCTAATATGCTTTGTATACAAGATTAATATTGAAACTTTCTTATGAGTGTGTTGAATACTATGAGAAGTTCGATGCTTGATAATTGTTTTGAGATATGAAGATGGTGATATTAAAGTTGTGCCAGTTGAGTAGTTGTGAATTTGAGAAATACTTGTGTTAAAGTTTGTGATTCCCGTAGCATGCACGTATGGTGAACCGTTATGTGATGAAGTCGGACCATGATTTATTTTTTGATTGTCTTCCTTATGGGTGGCGGTCGGGGAGGAGCGATGGTCTTTTCCTACCAATCTATCCCCCTAGGAGCATGCACGTAATACTTCGCTTTGATAACTTGTAGATTTTTGCAATAAGTATATGAGTTCTTTATGACTAATGTTGAGTCCATGGATTATACGCACTCTCACCCTTCCACCTTTGCTAGCCTCTCTAATACCGCGCACCTTTCGCCGGTATCATACACCCACCATATACCTTCCTCAAAACAGCCACCATACCTACCTATTATGGCATTTCCATAGTCATTCCGAGATATATTGCCATGCAACTTTCCACCGTTCCGTTTATTATGACACACTCCATCATTGTCATATTGCTTAGCATGATCATGTAGTTGACATCGTATTTGTGGCAAAGCCACCGTCCATAATTCTTTCATACATGTCGTTCATGAGTCATTGCATATCCCGGTACACCGCCGGAGGCATTTATATAGAGTCATATTTTGTTCTAAGAATCGAGTTGTAATTCTTGAGTTGTAAGAAAAATAAAAGTGTGATGATCATCATTATTAGAGCATTGTCCTAGTGAGGAAAGGATGATGGAGACTATGATTCCCCCACAAGTCAGGATGAGACTCCGGACGAAAAATAAAAAAAAGAAAGAAAAGAGGACATAAAAAAGATAAAAGGCCCAAATAAAAAAAATGAGAGAAAAAGAGAGAAGGGACAATGTTACTATCCTTTTACCACACTTGTGCTTCAAAGTAGCACCATGATATTCATAGTAGAGAGTCTCTCATGTTATCACTTTCATATACTAGTGGGAATTTTTCATTATAGAACTTGGCTTGTATATTCCAATGATGGGCTTCCTCAAATCGCCCTAGGTCTTCATGAAGCAAGCAAGTTGGATGCACACCCACTTAGTTTCTTTTTGCACTTTCATATACTTATAGCTCTAGTGCATCCGTTGCATGGCAATCCCTACTCACTCACATTGATATCTATTGATGGGCATCTCCATACCCCATTGATACGCCTAGTTGATGTGAGACAATCTTCGCCTTTTTGTCTTCTCCACAACCACCGTTCTATTCCACCTATAGTGTTAGGTCCATGGCTCACGCTCATGTATTGCGTGAAAATTGAAAAAGTTTTGAGAATGTCAAAAATATGAAACAATTGCTTGGCTTGTCATCGGGGTTGTGCATGATTTAAATATTTTCTGTGGTGAAGATGGAGCATAGCCAGACTATATGATTTTGTAGGGATAACTTTCTTTGGCCATGTTATTTTGAGAAGACATAATTGCTTTGTTAGTATGCTTGAAGTATTATTATTTTTATGTCAATATTAAGCTTTTGTCTTGAATCTTTCAGATCTGAATATTCATACCACAATTAAGAAGAATTACATTGAAAATTATGCGAAGTAGCACTCCACATCAAAAATTCTGTTTTTATCATTTACCTACTCGAGGACGAGCATGAATTAAGCTTGGGGATGCTTGATACGTCTCCAACGTATCTATAATTTTTGATTGCTCCATGCTATATTATCTACTGTTTTGGACATTATTGGGATTTAATATCCACTTCTTATTATTTTTGGGACTAACCTATTAACCGGAGGCCCAACCCAGAATTGCTGTTTTTTGCCTGTTTTTGGGTTTGAAGAAAAGAAATATCAAACGGAGTCCAAACGGAATGAAACCTTCGGGAACGTGATTTTCTCAACAAACAAGACCCGAGAGACTTGGACCCTACGTCAAGACACAAAAGAGGAGGCCACGAGGTAGGGGGCGCCCCTACCTCCAGGCGTGCCCTCCACCCTTGTGGGCCCCCTGTTGCTCCACCAACGTAATCCTTCCTCCTATATATACCTATGTACCCCCAAACGATCAGATACGGAGCCGAAAACCTAATTCCACCGCCACAACTTTCTGTATCCACGAGATCCCATCTTGGGGCATGTTCCGGAGCTCCGCCAGAGGGGGCATCAGTCACGGAGGGCTTCTACATCAACACCATAGCCTCTCCGATGAAGTGTGAGTAGTTTACCTCAGACCTACGGGTCCATAGTTATTAGCTAGATGGCTTCTCTCTTTTTGGATCTCAATACAATGTTCTCCCCCTCTCTTGTGGAGAACTATTCGATGTAATCTTCTTTTTGCGGTGTGTTTGTTGAGACCGATGAATTGTGGGTTTATGATGAAGTCTATCTATGAATAATATTTGAATCTTCTCTGAATTCTTTTATGTATGATTGGTTATCTTTTCAAGTCTCTTTGAATTATCAGTTTGGTTTGGCCTACTAGATTGATCTTTCTTGCAATGGGAGAAGTGCTTAGCTTTGGGTTTAATCTTGCGGTGTCCTTTCCTAGTGATAGTAGGGGCAGCAAGGCACATATTGTATTGTTGCCATCGAGGATAACAAGATGGGGTTTTCATCATATTGCATGAGTTTATCCCCCTACATCATGTCATCTTGCTTAAGGCGTTACTCTGTTTTCATTAACTTAATACTCTAGATGCATGCTGGATAGCGGTCGATGAGTGGAGTAATAGTAGTAGATGCAGGCAGGAGTCGGTCTACTTGTCTCGGATGTGATGCCTATATACATGATCATACCTAGATATTCTCATAACTATGCTCAATTCTGTCAATTGCTCAATAGTAATTTGTTCACCCACCGTAGAATACTTATGCTCTCGAGAGAAGCCACTAGTGAAACCTATGGCCCCCGGGTCTATCTTTATCATATTAATCTCCTACTACTTAGTTATTTCCTTTGCTTTTTTACTTTGCCTTTATTTTACTTTGAATCTTTATCACAAAATACCAAAAATATTATCTTATCATATCTATCAGATCTCACTCTCGTAAGTGGCCGTGTAGGGATTGACAACCCCTATTTGCGTTGGTTGCGAGGATTTATTTGTTTTGTGCAGGTACGAGGGACTTGCGCGTAGCCTCCTACTGGATTGATACCTTGGTTCTCAAAAACTGAGGGAAATACTTACGCTACTTTGCTGCATCATCCCTTCCTCTTCGGGGAAAACCAACACAGTGCTCAAGAGGTAGCAGCACTCGGGCCCTAGTGACAAGCATTAAGCATGGCAAAGTCATAGCAACATCAATCTCAGAACATAGTGGATACTAGGGATCAAACCCTAACAAAACTAACTCGATTACATGATAAATCTCATCCAACCCATCACCGTCCAGCAAGCCTATGATGGAATTACTCACGCACGACGGTGATCGTCATGAAATTGGTGATGGAGGAAGGTTGATGATGACGATGGCGACAGATTCCTCTCTCCGGAGCCCCTAACGGACTCCAGATCAGCCCTCCCAAGAGGTTTTAGGGCTTGGCGGCGGCTCCGTATCGTAAAATGCGATGAATCCTTCTCCCTGGTTTTTTTCTCCCCGAAAGCAAATATATAGAGTTGGAGTCGAGGTCGGAGGAGCTCCAGGGGGCCCACGAGGTAGGGGGCGCGCCCTAGGGGGCAGGCGCGCCCCCACCCTCGTGGCTAGGGTGTGGGTCCCCTGGTCTTCATCTTTTGCAAGTATTTTTTATTATTTCCAAATAGACGTTCCGTGAAGTTTCAGGTCATTCCGAGAACTTTTGTTTCTGCACATAAATAACACCATGGCAATTCTCCTGAAAACAACGTCAGTCCGGGTTAGTTCCATTCAAATCATGCAAGTTAGAGTCCAAAACAAGGGAAAAAGTGTTTGGAAAGGTAGATACGACAGAGATGTATCAAATGCTCCTCATCCCCACGCGAATGACTACGCCAGCCACCTCCGCTTCTTTACTGACGTGGTGACATGCCTGGAGAATCGTTTCGAGAGAGCTCGCCAACTTGTTGAAGAGAGGAGCTGCAGCCTGCTTGGGCGTGCGTTCTCCCGCGTCTTCAGCCATCTCCAGAATGCCGATCCCATCTTTGATTTTACTGCCGTCATTGCTCCCGTACCCGAGGCCATCTGGGGTGACCTGGCGTGATGGGTGGGAGACAATGTGGACGCGCTGGTCAGGGCCTTCACTTCTGATGATGATGTGGTGGTGGTCGCAACGGACGAGGGCGACGTGGTCGACGATGGTCATGGCGACGCTGGTGGAGGGGATGGTGACATTAGCGACAGTGGAAGCGATGCCAGCGACGCGTCCGAGGGAGATCCGGGGGACGCGGCGAGTGACATGTCCGACTGATCCCTTGTTCCCCAGCTGTTTGTCCTGCACGCAAAAGCTCACGCACGGCCCTAGAGGTTGTAAGAGCACTTTTGGAGGGGAAGCCCCTCATGTAAATATACTATTGCCTCTATCCTTTTAGGCCGAGTTGAATATGTGCCTTCATGAACTTACGTATCCTGGGGCAAGTTTGCTGTTTTAGTTTACCTTAGCTTGGATGAACCCCAAACCGGCTCGTGAGGTTGCGGGTTTTTGGGAAGTTCCTGAGGAGCTCGTCGACACGCCCGAGGGGCTGCGTGATAAGCAAGCGCTAGCCGTGGCACGACATGCGCGTGGCGCGTGTGCGTCATGCCTAGCCCCGCTCGCGAGGGGCCCGCGAGGGGGAAGCAATAGGCGTGAACTCCGAAATAAGGCAAGAACCAGATAGCAACAAATCGCTCGAACGAGAAAAGGCACCCCCCCGCGCGCATCAACAAAAATTCAACTTCAACTTAAATCCAAATCCAGAAAACAGGGCTACAGAAAAGAGATCCAAAGCAAATGGCCGCGTCCGGCGCCTAGTCTAGTCTTCTTGTCTTCTCACTAGCGCGGAGCTAAGTGCTGCCACTAGGACGTGGGAGGGAGCCCCCGAGGCCCGAGGGCGGCACTCTTGAGACTTCGGGGTGTGTACAACCCCACTCATTATTATGTGAGAGTGTCACAAGCAGAGACCTTCACAGCCATGAGCCTTACTTCATATCGCCAGACGAGGGCACCGCCTTGCGCCTCCCTCGACCACCATTGGGGGCGACCAGTAACCAGGATGACACCAAAGGGGCAAAGGGGACGCCAGCGGCGCCCTCGGCGACCACGGGTCCTCTGCCGGGGGAAGGCTCTGGAGCACCTCCCCGTCAAAGGGCCTACCTATGGGGGATGCCTTACTCCGTGTGGTGCGGGGAGGGGCCTTGCTCCCGGCCCCTCTCTTGTAGCCCCCAGCGTCCCCCCCTGGCGGCAGGGAGGCCAACGAGCCGGGGCCGCCATCCACTGCAGCGACCTGATCCTCTTGTGTCCCATGGTTAGCGTAAGCCTTCTCATGAGGAATTAGTGGTACCCTATAGCTATTGTTGCCGGTGTGGTTGGTGAAGCTTCTGGGGGGCTCCTGAAAGGTGCCGACTTCTAGCGCCTCCTCCTCCCAGCCCGGCTCGAGGAATGAGCCAGGGTCGTCTTCCAGCATGTATTCTTGGTCCACCATGCGGGGCACGTAGGCCTCCGAGGCCACCGCCTCAAAGACCTCGCCGTAGTGCCCCACACTCCATGTTGCCCCGCCCAACGTGTCGTCTTGATGATGGTAGAGTTGCATCCTGCTGGGGCCGTAGGTGGTAGCGCTCGTGCCCGCGCCCACCGGAGGTGGCGTGGGTCCGAGCGGGCGTCCAGCTCCGTTGGTTGCGCCAGTGTCGATGAAGCCCGGGGGCGCGCCCGTGGGCACGCGGGCGTGTCGGGGCCCACCATGTGACCCTGCCGCAGCTTGAGGTGTGAACAGAGAGTAGAAGGGTGGTGCTCCCAAGGCCGCGGCATCCAAAATCTTGGCGACGCGCTCCAGCAATGTATCCCGTCCGCTCTCCATTAACCGGCATGGCAGCAGCTCCCGAGCCACTATGAGCGTGGCCCTCATGTTTGCTTGCTCCCGTCGGGTGTGTGGCGTCGTGGCCGCGGCGTGGCTTGAGGCTCTTGTGGCTGCCCGCACTTGTCATGGAGTAAGGGCAGACGGTGGTTGACCGCGTCGCCCTCGCCCCGCAGTGTTTGGTGGCGCGCATGCTACCTGGGGCGCTGGGTTGAGGTCTTATTGGGCGGGCGGCGCCGCCCGGGCTGGCCAGGCTGCCCAGCGGTCGGCGTTGGTCCTTGAGTCACCGGACATCAGAGCCGCGGAGTGTCGGGGGACCAACGAGCGGATCTACTGGTGGCAGAAGAGCTCCGGCGCACCCCTACCTTGCGCGCCAAATGTCAGATTTCGGGTTCCGGCAAAACCCTTAAGGTTCGAACACTGGGGTGCGCACGAAGATCTTCTCCCTCTCACTAACTAACGCACTCTATGATCGCACGACCTAGTTCGATGAACTCAAAGAACACGAGACACAAGATTTATACTAGTTCGGGCCACCGTTGTGGTGTAATACCCTACTCCAGTGTGGTGTGGTGGATTGCCTCTCGGGTTGAGGACAAACATTTACTAGGGGAAGAACAACCTCGCGAGGTGAGGTGTTCTTGTGCTTGGTGAGTTTGTGTGGTTGAGGTTGATCTCGATCCGATCCGTCTCCCTAGCTATGGTGGTGGCTAGTCCTAGTTATAGAGGCCCCGGTCCTCTCCCCAAATATTGAGCGGGAGGGATCCAACAACGGCCAAATTCGAAGGGAGACAACTAGTACAAGTTATCCTGACAAAAGGTGATCTTCGCCTGCGAAAGGCTCTGGTGGTGACGCCGTCTTGGGCTCCATGGTGCTCTCCGTCTTGCTGTCCTGCTGGTCTTGGTCTCGTTGCACCAATATGGAAATCTTTGCTTGACGCCTCGATACTCCTCGCCTGCGCTTGCCTCCTTAGCACCAAAGAGGAAACAAGGACACTGTGCATGCTGGCGCCCGCCTGGTCTCGATCATCATGGCTCACGTCACTGGAACCTCGCGAGGTTTTCCTGGCCTTGATTTCTCTGCCCCTCACAAGCCAGCCTGGTGAGGCCGCTCCCGAGGAGGTCTTGTGTCGTCCGCCTCGCGAGGCTTGGCCCCTCGCGAGGGTCTTGAATGCTTGTTGGTGAAGATGGGTCATACGAGCCCGCTCGCAGAGCCACGCCGTGGGCCGCAGGTAGGCAAGTCTGGGGACTCCTGTTCCCAGAACACGGACAGTGGTAATTCGAGGTGAATGCAGAAACCTTCACCCCAAGGTTTTACAATTGTTATCATAGATAACCCTTAGTGAGTCCGCGTCCATGGGGAAATCCTCAATTACCATAGTTGTGTTGGGAAATGTTGCATGGAAACAAAAAACTTTCTACGCACACGTAAAGATCTATCCATGTAGATGCATAGCAACGAGCGGGAGAGTGTGTCTATGTACCCTCGTAGACCGTAAGCGGCAGCGTTTGATAACGCGCTTGATGTAGTCGAACTTCTTCTCACGTCAACCGATCAAGTACCGAACGCACGACACCTTCGCGTTCTGCACACGTTCAACTCGATGACGTTCCTCGCCTTCTTGATCCAGCAGGACGTCGAGGTAGTAGATGAGTTCTGTTAGAACGACGACGTGGTGATGGTGATGGTGAAGTGATCCTCGCAGGGCTTCGCCTAAGCACTACAAAAATATGACCGAGGGTGTAAACGGTGGAGGGGTCCGCCGCACATGGCTAAACAATTTCCTGGAGTGTGCTAGGCGCCCCCTCCTCATATATATAGGTGGGACGGAGAGGGGAGAGGCCAAGGGGTGCCCCAAGTAGGTCTGAATCCTACTTGGGCTCCTGCCCTTGGTCGCGCCCCCTGCCATGTTTGTCGGAGGGGGAAGGAAAGAGGGGGGAGAGGGAAGGCAGGGGGAATCCTATTCCTCTCTTTACTTCCTCTTTCCCCTCTTTCCTTCTCCTACTAGGCTGGCCGATATGGGGGGCACCAACCCCTTTGTGGCTGGTGCGTTTCCCCTCTTGGCCCATAAGGCCCATATCTTTTGACGGGGGTACCTGGAACCCCTTTCGGTGACCTGATAAGTACCCGATACCCCTCGAAACACTTCCAGTGTCCGAATACCATCGTCCCATATATCAATCTTTACCTCTCGACCATTTCGAGACTGATCGTCATGTTCGTGATCTCATCTGGGGTTCCTAAAAACATTCGGTCACCAAGTCACATAACCTAATTAATACTATATTGTCATCAAATGTTAAGCGTGCAGACCCTACGGGTTCGAGAACTATGTAGACATGACCGAGACACCTCTCCGGTCAATAACCAATAGTGGAACCTAGATGCCCATATTAGCTCCTACATATTCTATATCAGTCGAACCGTTATGACAACATATGTAATTCCCTTTGTCCATCGGTATGTTACTTGCTTGAGATTCGATCGTCGGTATCTTCATACCTAGTTCAATCTCGTTACCGGCAAGTATCTTTACTCGTTCTGTAATACATCACTCATGGCTAACTCCTTAGTCGTTTTCTTGCAAGCTTATGATGTATATAACTGAGAAGGCCCAGAGATACCTCTCTGATACTCGGAGTGACAAATCCTAATCTTGATCTATGCCAACTCAACAAACACCTTCAGATATACATGTAGAGCATCTTTATAATCACCCAGTTACGTTGTGACGTTTGATAGCACACAAGGCATTCCTCCGGTATCCGGGAGTTGCATAATCTCATAGTCGAAGGAATATGTATTTGACATGAAGAAAGCAATAGGAATAAAACTGAACGATCATATGCTAACCTGACGGATGGGTCTTGTCCATCACATCATTTCCCTAATGATGTGATCCCGTTATCAAATGACAACTGTCGGATTTCGGGTTCTGGAAAAACCCTTGAGGTTCGAACACTGGGGTGCACACAAAGATCTCTGCCCCTCTCTAGCTCGCACACTCTATGATCTCACATCTTAGCTCGTCGAACCCAAGGAACATGAGACACAAGATTTATACTGGTTCAGGCCACCGTTGTGGTGTAATACCCACTCCAGTGTGGTGTGGTGGATTGCCTCTTGGGCTGAGGATGAACAGTTACAAGGGAAGAACAGCCTCGTGAGGAGAGGTGTTCTTGTGTTTGGTAAACTTGAGTGGTTGGGGTGCTATGGATTCGATCTAGGTCCGAATCAGATGCCTCCCTATGGTGGTGGCTGGTCCTATTTATAGAGGCCCTGGTCCTCTTCCCAAATATTGAGCGGGAAGGGATCCCACAACAGCCAAATTCGAAGGGAGACAACTAGTACAAAATATCCTGACAAAAGTAGTCTTTGCCTGCCAAAGGCTCTAG